>NW_026732165.1:0-179045 GCF_028476545.2 Physella acuta | reverse complement strand
GAAAATCAATGACGTCATATAACTTTGAGCACTCTCTGGGTTTGAGATTATTTTCTACTCTGTGCGCTAAATGTGTCGACGTCATATTTCGTTTTTCGAATTACTGTGCATGTTTTTAAATTGCTTGTGTTTTCTCTAGAGCGTTCTTGTCAGACAGAGCGTTCTTGTCAGATACACAGACAGCGAAACTATTAGTATTAATATTGTGTCAAATTGTTTTTTTATAAGGATTAAGAAACACCACTGTGTTTTCTTCAAAGAATACTTCAAAGAATACTTTTTGAATGTGTTATCAGTAGCGTACGCAGGGGGGGGGGGGGGGGGGAGAGCAGGGGGAGCGGCCGCTCCCCTTCTGGCCATTTTCAGCAAAGTGGCACCTTTTTGGAAACTTTTTAAACTCAAAGCAATGATATTTGTTAAAAAATATTTTTGGTCGGCACATCTATGTAAATCACAAGATTTCTTTTCATGCAGCAATTAAGCATTATTGTACTAGTCTAGTAGTGTCTACGTTTACAACACGTATAAACAGCTGCATCAGTTTGCCATTCTAAAAATAAATAACCATTACGATGCATTGCAATGTTTAAAAAACCTCTACGGTAGTACCACTTGGCAAGAGGGGTGTTAAGTTTAAGGCAACTGTATAATGTATTTTCTTACGAATAATTGAATTAGAAAATGTTATACATAAAACTTCACACATAATTACTTTATATATACATTTTGAATCGTGTGATTAATTTTAAAAAATTACAATACAGAAACAAATACAACTGATGTGGCACCTCTATTTAAATTTACTTATGAACAAACTGCGTAGTGGTGTGGACATTTTGAGAAGGTCAGCAACGTCATCACGATGAAGTAGTAGTATTCGTACAGTTAGGGCGATAGTGATACGATTACAAATTATATGAAACAGTTACAACCGCCCTCCCCCATGGACCCCCTCTGTAAAAAATATTTTCATAATACTAACTGCTACTTATTTAAATCTATTTCTGTAATATATATTTGTGTAATATATATGTATGTTTAGAACAGTCATCTAAAAACTGACGCTATGTTCATTCTGAGTTGGTTATCTCCCCCCCCCCCCCACACACCTCACCATCACAATTGTGTAGAGCGACATTAATGTCACACCTAGGTATACACTGGGTTGGATAATTGACCTAAAGTGACCGGACAGTGGTGAATGAAGTTGAACCCACCCACCCCCCAACCCACCCCGAATTGATCTGTTAAGTACATGTAGATAAACGCGTAATGATGTACCAAAGTACCATGCCGCAAAAAAAAATTAACTTTTTAAACGTAAAACTCTGTGAATATTGTTTTTGCAATTACCAGTAAAAAGTTGTGTGATCAATACAGTGATCTAACCCATATCTATTACTATGTATATAGAACGTGTTAAAAATTCGGCGCCTTTTTTTGCTCTTTTCGCTCCCCCTACAACGAAAACCTGGATACGCCTCTGTGTGTTATACACCGTAGCGAAGCAATGACATACAGCTAATATATATATATATATATATATATATATATATATATATATATATATATATATATATATATATATATATATATATATATATATATATATATATATATATATATATATGACACGAAAACCTGCATACGCCTCTGAATACGATATAGATGAGCACTTCACAAACATATGTTCGCGTCCTTATCTGAGCAAATACACCCATGCACTCATACAATTCGCATATACTATGTATAGTAAATATACTCATCAATTGAAGACCTTAGTGCTGAAAGTATTTAATTCACACACAAAACATGTTGAGATGAATGAGCTGAAAAATATGAATAGGCCAAAAAGCATGACATTTGTTTGTTTGTAAGAGGCACTGAAGTGATTATTAATATTTGTATGGGACGGTGTGTGTGGTGGGGGGGAAATTGCTTGCTTTCTCTATTCTTCTTGTTATCTTTCTACTAGTTTCCACATATAATTACTACTGTGACGAGGACGAGAACTCTCATATCCGTACAGTAAATAAGCCAACTCGAATATCAGTTTGATTCACAATATTTTACTTGTTATACATCCGATGCTTCACACAATATATATTTGTTGCCTACACCTACTGGTCAAGGTTTCCTACACTATTGTCCCTACACTGTTCCCTAACTCTACACTTGAATCCGTCCTCTCACTACAATGGTCTCAACCTCGACTGCCAGATTCAACTGTCTCCTAACCCTCATCGTCCTCACTTCTTTGTCTTCCCCATCCGGTCTAACCTAATTTGCATGTCACCACAGTTCTGTCGTACCTGATTAAAATGTCAGACCCTGCTAATAAACTATCCCCATTACGGTCACCCAGGCTAACTAGATACGTGTCTGCTACACCTACCCCCACAATGATGTCGCCCGTAATTACAATCTAATTCTAACCCGTGCTTCGTCGATCGTCTCCGTCACGTACACTGTCTATCCTACACCTGCATCTACACGTACACTGTCTATCCTACACCTGCATCTACACGTACACTGTCTATCCTACACCTGCATCTACGCCACCACAGTGTGGCCTAGCGGTAGAGCGCTAGACTGCTAACCCGAAAGTCACGAGTTCATATCCAGGTTCAAGTCAGTAGACCGTCCCTGAGGTAGGGAAACAAAGGCGGCTGGGTAGTGCCGACCACAATATCCCCTTGTACGCCGAGGTAATTGAAACAGACAAACTCTACTTCATCTGCCCCATGTATCTTGGTTAAAGATGATGATGATTAATCTTTGCATATAAGATAGATGGAAACTGGTGGAATAACGATCAGTGCTTGGTTTCATTGTCACAACAATGAGATTTGAGTACTTTAAGTACTAGGCTCTTCAACGTATTTATAATAAATAAGTACAATTTATATAGAATAATTAAAACTTATATTGAATAATTATAATTTATAATAATTAATTGTAATTTATTATGAATAATTATAATTTATGTTGAATAATTATAATGTATAATGAATAATTATAGTTTATAATGAATATATAGTTTATAATGAATAATTATAATTTATAATGAATAATTTTAATTTATAATGCACAATTATAATTTATAATGGATAATTATAATGTTTATCGAACAATTATAATTTATAATGGATAATTATAATTTTTATCGAACAATTATAATTTATATTGAATATAATTTATATCGAATAATTATAATTTTTAATTAATAATTTTAATATATAATGAATAATTATAATTTATAATGCATAAATTATAATTTTTAATGAATAATTGTAATTAAGTTCTGTTTCCCAACGGAAAATTCCAGACGCAGCGTTCTGGAGCTCCAACACGCAGACGGCATCTCGCGAGTTGGTGGGATAAAAATAACTCTCGCCCTCTGCCTGTTTGGCGTTTTTTTCCTCGTTTACTTCGCTTTGTGGAAAGGAATTAAAAGTTCCGGGAAAGTAAGGTTTTTTTTTTTACAACTATTAATAAAGGCTTGTAATTTTTAGTGGTATGTGTATAGTTGAGGAGTTTTATAATTTTTGGTGGACAGCCTACAACCCCCCTGATCAGTGTTTCTTTCAGACTTTTTTTCGCCTTGGAAGGGGCACTTTGGGGAGCGGACTAGATTTTCCGCAGGGGCGGACACTGTTAAAAGTATATATTTTCAATATTAATTCTATTTCGTTTAAGGGGGGAGGGGGTTGCCTGAAAGAAACACTTCCCCTGATACTGCCTGATACTAGGTAGATATAGCTATTACTATCTATTTGAAAAGTTATTTCTATATCTACTATTTCATGCAAGGTACAACAAAAAGCAATTCATCAGGTTGATTTCAATTTGGATCATTTTTTATTATGTATAGTGTCAGTATTTATTGTCTGTTCTGAGATAGAGGTTAGGATTAAAGCAAGATCTAAGTTAACTGAGAAAGGTTTTGGCTTGTTATATAATAGAAATGTACTTAACGTTAACCTCTATCTGAGTAGAACTACTCATCATGAGGTTTGTGAAATTTGGGTTGGGGTTTCATGTTGACGTGACTCCGGTTGGATATGCTGTCTTGACAAGTGTCGACAGCTTGGCTTGTTGATTTGTCAATTATTGACAAGTTCGCTTATTGTCATTTTTACACAGTGACTTTTTTATTTGTTGACAACTTCACGTAGTGACAGATTATAGCATCGACAATTTCACGTGTCGACAATTTTACATATTGTCAAGTTTACTTATTGATAAGTTATTGATATTGACAAGTTTACTTATTGTTAATTAACTTTACTCATTAATAAGTTATTGATATTGATAAGTTTACTTATTGAAGCATTTTCTCATTGACAAATTTACTATTGATACTTTTTCTTATTGACAATTTTTCTTATTTGCTAGTTTACTTATTGACAAGTTTAATTACTTACAAGTTTACTTATTGACAAATATTTTTTATCGACAAGTTTACTTATTGACAAGTTTACCCAACGGCAAGTTTACACATAAAAATGTTTATTGCTTGACAAGTTTACCAATCGACATGTTTACGTATTGACATGTTTACCCAATGGCAAGTTTACACATTAAAATGTTTATTTTTTTACAAGTTTATTTACCTATCGACATGTTTATTTATTGACAAGTTTCCTCATCGACGAGTTTACTGACTGATACGTTTTCTTATTGACCAGGTTTCTTATTGACAAGTATTCTTATAGACAAGTTTTCTTATCGACAAGTTTTCTTATTGACAACTTTACTTATTGACAAGTTTTCTTAAATTTACGTATTGTCATATTTAAACATTCAGTTATTGACAACTTCACTTATCGATAAAGTTATTTCTCGACATGTTAACTTAATGAAGACTCGACAACTGTTGTATCGTCATGCATTAATCCGCCCAACACCTACGTCTGCAGGCAGTGTGGATCACAGCCACCTTCCCATACGCCGTCCTGCTGATTCTGCTCTGTAAGGGCTGTACCCTGCCTGGGTCGCTTGATGGCATCATATACTACCTCAGTCCTCAGTGGGATAAGCTCCTGAGCTTAGATGTAAGTTTGGCTCCATTATAAGTCTACTAAATAAGTCATTAGTTGGATAGGTTCTGAGTTTAGAGTAAGTTAGGCTCCATTAAATTATCTTAGTCCATAATATGATAAGATCTTGAGCTTAGATTAAGTTAAGCTCCATTACACTATCTAAGTTCATAACGTGATAAGCTCTTGAGTTTGACTGTAATTTAAGCTCCATTATACAGTCTACTAACCTAGTTATCAGAGGGATAAGCTCTTTAGCTTAGATGAAAGTTAAGCTCCATTATACTTTCTTAGTCCGTAACATAATAAGCTATTGAGCTCAGATGTAAGCTAAGCTGAAGTATACGATCTTAGTCGATAACGTGATATGATTCAGCTTAGATGTAAGCTTAGCCCCAGAATACTATCTCAGCTCATAACCTGATAGACTAAGTTAAACTCCATTATACTATCTTAGTCTATAATGTGAATGTGATATGGTCCTGACCTTATATGTAAGATAAGCTCCATTATAAGTATACTACCTCACTCCTCAGTGGAATAAGCTCATGAGATTAGTTATAAGTTAAGCTTCAGTATACAGTCAATTACTTAATTCCCAATATTATAAGCTCTTCTATTTATCAGTAAAGTGAACCTACAGTGTACCACCGTGTGAACTTAACTACCACTGACTACCGTGTGAACTTAACTACCACTGACTGTTGTGTCTACTACCGTGTGAACTTAACTACCACTGACTTGTGTCTACTAGCCTGTGAACTTAACTACCACTGACTGTTGTGTCTACTAGCCTGTGAACTTAACTACCACTGACTGTTGTGTCTACTACCGTGTGAACTTAACTACCACTGACTGTTGTGTCTACTAGCCTGTGAACTTAACTACCACTGACTGTTGTGTCTACTACCGTGTGAACTTAACTACCACTGACTTGTGTCTACTAGCCTGTGAACTTAACTACCACTGACTGTTGTGTCTACTACCGTGTGAACTTAACTACCACTGACTTGTGTCTACTAGCCTGTGAACTTAACTACCACTGACTGTTGTGTCTACTACCGTGTGAACTTAACTACCACTGACTGTTGTGTCTACTACCGTGTGAACTTAACTACCACTGACTACCGTGTGAACCTAACTACCACTGACTACCGTGTGAACCTAACTACCACTGACTGTTGTGTCTACTAGCCTGTGAACCTAACTACCACTGACTGTTGTGTCTACTAGCCTGTGAACCTAACTACCACTGACTGTTGTGTCTACTACCGTGTGAACCTAACTACCACTGACTTGTGTCTACTGCCGTGTGAACTTAACTACCACTGACTTGTGTCTACTACCGTGTGAACTTAACTACCACTGACTGTTGTGTCTACTAGCCTGTGAACTTAACTACTACTGACTGTTGTGTCTACTAGCCTGTGAACCTAACTACCAATGACTGTTGTGTCTACTAGCCTGTGAACTTAACTACCACTGACTGTTGTGTCTACTACTGTGTGAACTTAACTTCCACTGACTACCATGTGAACTTAACTACCACTGACTACCGTGTGAACTTAACTACCACTGACTGTTGTGTCTACTAGCCTGTGAACTTAACTACCACTGACTACCGTGTGAACTTAACTACCACTGACTACCGTGTGAACTTAACTACCACTGACTGTTGTGTCTACTAGCCTGTGAACTTAACTACCACTGACTACCGTGTGAACTTAACTACCCCTGACTGTTGTCTCTACTACCGTGTGAACTTATCTACCACTGACTACCGTGTGAACTTAACTACCACTGACTACGGTGTGAACTTAACTACCACTGACTGTGGTGACTCGTCAAATGATTTCTTCCCTCAGATCTGGATTGCTGCAGCTGCTCAAATCTTCTTCTCGCTGGGTCCGGGTTTTGGTGTCCTGCTTGCCTTGTCCAGTTACAATAAATTCAACAACAATTGTTACCAGTAAGATTTTTCTTTTCCATTTCATACTAGGTAAAATTATACAATGAAAATACACAATTTTAATAATTTAATTACATCATTTAAATATAATGCATATGATATTTTGTATATTAGATTGAAACTCAGTTTTCGTTTCATGTTGACCCTCTTATCACTTCCTTTTTTCTACTTTCAGTAACACCCTCATTTCTTCCGTTTTTCTACTTTCAGTGACGCTATCATCACTTCCGTTTTTTTCTACTTTCAGTAACGCTATCATCACTTCCGTTTTTCTACTTTCAGTGACGCCCTCATTACATCCGTTTTTCTACTTTCAGTGACGCCCTCATCACTTCCGTTTTTCTACTTTCAGTGACGCCCTCATCACTTCCGTTTTTCTACTTTCAGTAACGCCCTCACCACTTACGTTTTTTTACTTTCAGTGACGCCCTCACCACTTCCGTTTTTCTACTTTCAGTAACGCCCTCATCACTTCCGTTTTTCTACTTTCAGTAACGCCCTCATGACTTCCGTTTTTCTACTTTCAGTAACGCCCTCATAACTTCCGTTTTTCTACTTTCAGTGACGCCCTCATCACTTCCGTTTTTCTACTTTCAGTAACGCCCTCATGACTTCCGTTTTTCTACTTTCAGTAACGCCCTCATAACTTCCGTTTTTCTACTTTCAGTGACGCCCTCACCACTTCCGTTTTTTTACTTTCAGTGACGCCCTCACCACTTCCGTTTTTCTACTTTCAGTAACGCCCTCATAACTTCCGTTTTTCTACTTTCAGTGACGCCCTCACCACTTCCGTTTTTTTACTTTCAGTGACGCCCTCACCACTTCCGTTTTCCTACTTTCAGTAACGCCCTCATCACTTCCGTGTTTCTACTTTCAGTAACGCCCTCATTACTTCAGTTTTTCTACTTTCAGTAACGCCCTCATCTTTTCCGTTTTTCTACTTTCAGTGACGCCCTCATCACTTCCGTTTTTCTACTTTCAGTAACGCCCTCATCACTTCCGTTTTTCTACTTTCAGTAACGCCCTCATCACTTCCGTTTTTCTACTTTCAGTGACGCCCTCATCACTTCCGCCATCAACAGCTTGACAAGTTTCCTGGCAGGTTTTGTCGTGTTTACCGTGCTGGGGTACATGGCCCATGTCCAGCATAGAACTGTGGAGACAGTGGCCAGGCAAGGTATGTGGGGATACAGGTGTGGGCCAGTTGACGTGACGGTGGGCCAATAAGCATGACAGTGGCACAATAGACGTGATCATATAACAATTGTCATAACGGTGTGATAATTGACAAGAAAGTGCGCATATAGGGTTGGTAAGTAGGTCACAAACCAGTTCTACCTGCATGAACCATGTAACTGGTTGGTGACCTACTTACCAGCCCTATTGACATAATGATGAGCCAGTTCACACACACACACACACACACACACACGTAAGAAACCCAAATCATATATATATATATATATATATATATATATATATATATATATATATATATATATATATATATATATATATATATATTATTTATATTTATATTTTATATTTATATATATTTAAATAATCTGTTGCCTCACAGATGTCGGCCTTATCTTTGTGGTGTATCCTGAAGCAGTGGCAACTCTAGCCGGCACATCATTCTGGGCCGTCATTTTCTTCTTTATGTTGATAACACTGGGGCTTGATACCACGGTGAGAACAGAACTTTCTCTATGTTAGTACATACACAGCAGGTACGTCACTTCCTATAAGTTAGTACATTGACACAGTGGCGTAGCGAGGTCGGGTGTCACCCGGTGCGGCACTTAATGGTGTCACCCCCCAGAGGCGTAGCGACTCTTCCCGGGAACAAACTTTAAATTTTCGATTTGCACACCCCCCCCTCAAACTTTCGATTTGCACCCCCCCTCCCTCTCAAGCTTTGGATTTGCCGCCCCCCCCAACTTGAACCCCCCCCCCCTCAAATTTTTCTGTATATATTTTTACTATTTTTTGCCTTGGTGTCACCCCCTAAATGGTGTCACCCGGTGCGGTCCGCCCCCCCCCCCCCGCCCCTCCCCTACTTCGCTACGCCTCTGCATTGACAGCAGGTAATAGATTCACATCAAGTTAGCACAGATTGAAAGTACACCACTTATACTTTATATACAGCAAGTTCTAGATTCTGCTTCGTCATCATCATTATTTCTCCTTTCGTTTCTTCCAGAACATAGCGCCTCTGTCTATCTTTCCACTCATCTCGGTCTCCTACCACTCTTTTCATCTGTTCCCAATTCCTTCCTATCCCTTCGGCCTCATTCAGCATGATACGTCTCAATGTCTTCCTGGCTCGACCCCTGTGTCACTTGCAATGGGGGTTCCATTCCAAAACGTGTCTCCATTGCCAGCGTCTTTAGTAAATGTTCACCTAACCCAGAGGCGTAGCGAGGGGGGGGGGGGGGGGGCGGGGGCTGCGGACCGCACCGGGTGACACCATTTAGGGGGTGACACCAAGGGGAAAAATAGCAATATATATGGAGAAAAATTTGAGGGGTGGGTGCAAATCGAAAGTTTGAGGGGGGGGGGGACGGTGCAAATCAAAAGTTTGATGGGGGGGGGGGGGTGTGCAAATCGAAAATTGAAAGTTTGTCCCCGGGAAGGGTCGCAACGCCTCTGGGGGGGGTGGGGTGACACCATTAAGTGCCGCACCGGGTGACACCCGACCTCGCTACGCCACTGGCCTAACCTAACGCCATTTCCTCTCCGTGATTTGCCTTCGATTGTCTCCCGTCCACCCATCTCCCATAGTGTTTACTTGATGTGAATGCAGTAATAGGCAGGAAAAGTCTATGTAATCATACTAAATTTTTGAACAAAAAATCATATTACAAATATGGCTCGCGAGAATTTTAAAGTTACATTTGTAAAAATTAAAGCCTTTTGGGAACCATCAACAGTGTTTCTTCCAAACTTTTTTCTCCTTGAAATTTTCGGGGGCGGACACTGTTAAAAGTATATATTTTCTATATAAATTTCATTGAGTTCGGGGGGGGGGGGGGCGGTAGACTCTCTTCCCCCCCCCCCCCCCCCCCACCCCGCCCCCGAAGAGATGCCTGGAAGAAACTCTGACCATCGATTACACTCATTTTTATATTTTTGTATCGAATATAAGCCGTTGCAAAGCCGTTTAGAATAATTTTATCAATTCATATATTTTCAAAAACTGCCATCAACCTCTCATTGAAGTCAATCGGAATGGCCAGTGAGAGTAAAACAATAAAAGTCAGAACAACTGTTTTCCGTGATAAAAGTACACAATAGTGATCTATGGTATATAACGTAGTATTGTATTTATATTAAATAATATAACACCCCCAATCACCACAACACCCTGACTCTACTATCCAAATTTAAAAATAAAAGCGTTTGCTAAATTACTACTACGGGCCGACCCATGCTACGCCGCTATTTAGTTGTTTTATTTTCTACTTTTCAGTAATTCATAATTTGTGAATTCGACAGTACCAATGCTGCCACTGAAAATATTTGCTTTAAAATACTATCAGTTGGTCGTTAAGGACGATAAAATCATTTTCCCTCGCCCTCATTCCCCCCAACCCCTACCCTACCCCCCCCCCCCCCCGTGAAAGCAGCCTCCTCTTAATTACCTCCCCTAAGTTTAAAATAGTTTCAAACTAAATTATCTGCCCCTAATAGGAGTCACTAAACCCGGCTCTATGATTGTAAAAAGTTAGCGTGAACCACAGCTCACCAGACCATATGTGGGGGTGGGGGAGGTTGATTTATGCCTAGTGAAGAAGAGAGGGGACTGCAAGGCGCGCTTACAGCTTGTTTTCTAGCGTCTCCCAGAAGAGAATTATATATAGAGCGATTATTATTTCTTTGACTATTTCTAGCCTTAATGAAACCGGAAGTAATTTTGTACTTATTACACACATATTATAAAATATTTAATTTTGATTGTAGAATTTGCTTTCTGGCATCAAAAATTTCGAACCGTTTGGAAAAAGCTATTCATGTCTATTACGGGAGATACCAGAATCACATCAAACAAACACGGGTTGTTGCTAGGCTACTTAATTTATACACATCATCAATGGCGTCACTAGATAGGGTGCCACCCGGTGTGGTAATTTAGGGTGTCACCCCCACAACTACCACCTCCCTCGTCCAATAATTTAGCGATTACAGGTTTGGTGTTATCCAGTAGCGTACGCAGGAGGGGAACAGGCGGGGCAGTCGCTCCCCTTTTGGCCATTCTAAGGATACTGGCGCCTTTTTCGGAGATTAATTATATAGAAATTTAAAAACAAGTTTCACTACAAAAATTAATTATTTAAAAAAGTAGAAAATAAATTAATTTCGTTAAATATATAATAACACACTACTCTTTAAATTACTATAAAGAAAAGTGTGGGTCACTTTATTATCTATTGGATACCTTTACTAATATTTAGGAAAAGACCCACGCTTTTCTATATAGTTATTTACAGAGTAGTGTGTTATTTTATTTTTAACAAAAATAATTTATTTTCTACTTTTTAGTGCATTATTACATAAAAGCTTGTTATTAAAAAATGTTGTATGAAATATTTAGCGCAATTTCCATTCTGGAGAATTGCGTTTATTAACTCGTCATTTCTGGGAATGGATGGATGAATGAATGTATGGATGAATGTGTGTCCGGGCTTTAAGTCGTATCTCCTCCTCAACGAAGCAATATCGATGACTAGTTCCAAAAGCAATTATGTTAAGCAAGTTACGAGAATGATCATAGGCCATAAAAATTCCGGGTTTCTTTCATGTATTTCCCGGAAAAGCCAAAAAAAAAACTCGAAAAAATTCAGTTTTTGGCCCATATCTCGGCAACCAGACAACTTAGCGACTTGAAACATGTACCAATCGATTCCTGCCATAATTTAGAACAATATTGCCGAAAAAAGTTTTCAAAAATATCCTCTCGTTCGGTCACAAATTTAAAAATTACATAAACACCTACAAACCGATCGTTCTTCTAGCTTGAACGCACCCCAGCATTATACTTCAGAGCTATTTTTAGATAACATAAGGAAATTGCGCATAAATGTCACTAGACTTTTTTAATTAACTTGTTTTAGTACTTTATTTATTCAAATAGAGTTGTATGACTAAAGACCATACTATAACGTATTATTAATATTAATTAGTATGCTACTTAGTACTAAGTCAGTACACTAAAGTAGAATCTAATTACTAAAGTTCTTTAATTCTTTAGACTTGGTCACTTGACTTTACGTCACGACGTCTTCTTTAGTAAAGAATCTTTAGATCTAGTTCTTTACTCTTGTACTTGTAGGTAGTAGGTAGACTACGGTCCCTACCTCTAAACTAAAACTAAATCTAACGAGTCGGTTGTATTCTAAATAAAATTCTAGATCTAGAATCTAGATTCTATATTAAAATCTGTAGTCAATTATTTATCTATAAATTTAGAATCCAGATCCTAGATTCTATCTCTATCTAGATCTATTTCTAGATATAAATTAATGAAATTCTGATTCTAAAACTTGAGTTTGTTTTGAAGCCAAAAGCGAAAGTAGCTTTCCTAACTTTAAAAAAAAAAAAGATTTAATAAGAATATTCAGATTTAGTTTTAAAAAAACGCCAACCGGCAGGACTCCATTTTTACTCCACTTCAACAGCCTATTACAATACTTTCAAATAAAAATTCCAAACTTCCAAAATGTGCCGAAAAGTTACATGGATAATCAAAATTAAAAGAAAAGAACAGTGGTGTCGCTTGTTGTTTGATTAGGATATATAGAGAAAGTAAATAAACCGGGAGTGATCTGCCCTAAACTTTCTCGAATATTCTCATACGAGAAAAATGGCCCGTTGAGGAAGGATACAACGGGCGCTAGGTTGATAGTGCTGTCTATTTTCTCTAAACTAAAACCAACACCCCCCACACACACAAACACCCCAAAACATGTCTACCGTCCCATTCAACGAAATATAATTATATACTTTTTCCAGTGTCCGCCCCCTCCCAGAAAATTCTACCCCCGCCCCCCAAAAAATTCAAGTACCCCCACCCCTCGCCGGGGAGGAAAAAGTCTGAAAGAAACACTGGCCGCATTTGTAGATCAAACAAACTAAAGGAAGAACCTGGGCGGGGCTTCGCCCCTACCGGAAGAGATGCATGAAAAAAAACTGTGCACGCTAAACACTTTTTAAATTAGAAAATGTTCCACCCTCCGGAGAGGAAAATGTCTGAAAGAAACACTGGTGTCGCGCTTAACCACTACCCGAATAATTGCATGAAAGAAACTGCAAGCAAACCACTCTTTAGATTAGACACATTAATTAGGCGGTAATTTTATTATAGAGTATCGATGAAGATATTTCTTTCGAGTTGGGGAGGGGGGGGGTGGTGGGGCTCAGACGTTCTTAAGAGACTCTTAACGCAAACCACTTAGATAAGACAAAATTGGCTTTTTAATTCAATGTTTACTCGAGAATCAATGACGTCATATTACTGTGTGCACTCTCCGGCTTGATACTATTTTCTACTATATGCTAAATGTGACGTCATATTTCGTTTCCGTCTTACTGTGCATGTTTTTAAATTGCTTGTGTTTTCTCTATAGCGTTCTTGTCAGATAGATACACAGACAGCGAAACTATTAGTATTAATAAAACAACAGGGGATGGGAACTCGGGCTATAGACATGATTTTTAATCCATTTAAAAAACTTAAAGTTTTAAAAATAGAATAAAATCTCGTAGACAAAAGAATTGCACAACAAGTGAACGTAAAATAAAAAAGTGCATAATAGTGCGCAATATTATTAGTATTTTAAAAATTTACATTGGTTTTTTGAGAAATCGGAAGTAGCGTAAATTACTACTTCCGGTCAACAGAAATTACTCAAAATTTAACAGAAGGTAGAAAATTAGATCTTTTATTTACATGTGAAATTTCATTTATCTATCTGTAATAGTACTCAAGTTATAGCCTTTTGAAAAATTCAAAGTAGAAAAAGTACCACTTCTGGTTATCGGAAATCGCTCAAAAGTTGATATGGATCTACGATTTTGATAAAATACTTATATATGAAATTTCATCAACCTAGCTGTAAAGGTACTCAAGTAATCGTGTTTACATACAGACACACATACAGACACACAGACATACGGACAGAATTACAAAGCCCAGTTTTTCAGACTGGGTTACGCATAAAACCTCTTAATTTTGATAAATCTGGATTGATAATTTTTGCCCGATGAAAATAAGTCCTCTATACTTCGGATGTGATGAAGGACTTAGGTGTAATACGGTGAAAATTGTTAAAATGTCAAGTGATTTTTGTGCACGATTACAATACTTTTTCTACACTTCGTATATACGAGAAAGTAAAATCGACGTAATAAAACTTTAAAAAATGCTTTTTTAATATAAAAGCCACATTTACAAAAAATTGTATGGTTTAATGTTTTAGCATTATAATAATAGCATATTTGATTCCAATTGTAGACAAAACAGTTTGTACAAACGAATCGTAATAAATTGCTATAATAAAGAATTAGTAAATTTGGTTGAATTTGAAAGATTACAATAATGAGTGTCGACTTATAAAAGCCTATATCGTTTTTAAGAGAGTGATTACCTCCCCTAATGTAATTCGCTTGTCTTATATCTTTTTAATATTCCATCACGTCAAACTATTTTTTTTTTAAATATTGACTACAAAACTGGCCGTGTTGCGTTTTTTCCCCTGTAATATGTTTTTGTTTGAGTTGTATATATTTGTTTTGTGTTGTGTTGTGTTATAAATTGTTTTGTGTTTTAAATTATGTTTTGATCTGTTTTGGTCTTTAATGAGTACTTAAATGAGTCTTTAATGAGTACTTTTTGAATGTTTTTTTTTACACAACAGCGAAACAATAGCATTCCATTCCATGACGCCTTTTCTTGACGAGCCGCACCCCCTAGCCTGAAAACATGCGTACAGGGGCGTAGCGACCCTTCCCGGCGCCCGGGGACAAACTCCCCCTCGGGAGCAAATTTTCCATTTGCGCCCCTCCTCAACTTTTCGATTTGTACCCCCCCCCCCCTCAACATTTCGATTTGCACCCCCACAAACTCCAAAAAATGCAGCTAAATTGACATTTTAATTTGTTTTTACAACCCATTTTGGCGCCCCCTAAGGTCGGCGCCCGGGGACATATGTCCCCCCCCTCCCCCCCCCCATCGCTACGCCTCTGCATGCGTACGCCTCAAATGTAATACCTCTCCCCTACAATTTTATTTCACTGGAGAAAACATTTTAACCGTACTTTTTTTCGTTATGGTGTCACCCCCTAAATAGCATTGCCATGAGTAAACCACAAACCCTGCCCTTATCTAGACTAGTGTGTAGTTGCCCCCCCCCCCCCCCCTCCCAGGAAGTTATACTTCTGTTGCAGTAAAAACCGCATTAAAACTGCTACAATAATTTGAGATTTTTTTCCCCACTTTCTTTTCAACCAATAACAGAAACATCATAACTAATACAATAACCCCCCCCCCCCATAGTTATTAATCTTTAAATCCACAGGATGCTGTTTACAGTAAACAACTGCCATCTTTTGGTAGTGTTAACTTACAAACGACATTGTATAAATAGACTTGATGAACTAAGACTATGTGGACTATAGCTTTTTGTAGTGTTAACTTACAAACGACATTGTATGAATAGACTTGATGAACTAAGACTATGTTTACTACATCTTTTTGTAGTGTTAACTTACGAACGACATTGTATGTTTAGACTTGATGAACTAAGACTATGTTTACTACATCTTTTTGTAGTGTTAACTTACGAACGACATTGTATGTTTAGACTAGCTGAACTAAGACTATGTTTACTACATCTTTTTGTAGTGTTAACTTACAAACGACATTGTGTGTTTAGACTAGCTGAACTAAGACTATGTTTACTACATCTTTTGGCAGTGTTAACTTACAAACGACATTGTACGTTTAGACTTGATGAACTAAGACTATGTTTACTACATCTTTTTCTTTTTTTTCCCCCGACAGTTTGGTGGACTTGAGGCTATTATCACGGGTATATTGGACGAGTGGACCGTTCTACGTAAGCACAGGGAGCTGTTTGTGGCCGGTCTCATGGTCTGGTGCTTCATGGGGGCGCTGGTCACAACAACTTACGTGAGTGTTGTGTGGTAGTGGTCATTTGTTGGTCTTTTGTTGGTCGTTTGTGTCGTAGTGGTGGTCATTTGTGTAGTGGTGGTGGTGGTCATTTGTTGGTCATTTGTTGGTCATTTGTTGGCCATTTGTGTCTTAGTGGTGGTGGTCATTTATTGGTCATTTGTGTCGTAGTGGTGGTGGTCATTTGTGGGTCTATTGTTGGTCATTTTTGGTCATTTGTTGGTCATTTGTGTCTTAGTGGTGGTCATTTGTGTCGTAGTTGTGGTGGTCATTTGTTGGTCATTTGTGTCGTAGTGGTGGTGGTCATTTGTTGGTTATTTGTGTCGTAGTGGTGGTCATTTGTTGGTCATTTGTGTCGTAGTGGTGGTCATTTGATGGTCATTTGTGTCGTAGAGGTGGTTATTTATTGGTCATTTGTGTCTTATTGTGTGCGTCTTCTATCTATAGTATTTAAGCTTTGTATTTTATTTTGAGCTTGGTATTTATGTTTGTGCCCTCTTTCTAAAAGGTGGTATTTATGTTTGTCTTCTATGTAGAAAATAGTATTTATGTTAGTGGTGGTATTTATGGGTGTACCTTCTATCAAGAAGGTGGTATTTATGTTTGTGCCTTCTATTACTAGGGTGGTATTTATGTTTTGTGCCTTCTATTACTAGGGTGGTATTTATGTTTCTGCCTTCTATTACTAGGGTGGTATTTATGTTTGTGCCTTCTATTACTAGGGTGGTATTTATGTTTCTGCCTTCTATTACTAGGGTGGTATTTATGTTTGTGCCTTCTATTACTAGGGTGGTATTTATGTTTGTGCCTTCTATTACTAGGGTGGTATTTATGTTTGTGCCTTCTATTACTAGGGTGGTATTTATGTTTGTGCCTTCTATTACTAGGGTGGTATTTATGTTTGTGCCTTCTATTACTAGGGTGGTATTTATGTTTCTGCCTTCTATTACTAGGGTGGCATTTATGTTTGTGCCTTCTATTACTAGGGTGGTATTTATGTTTGTGCCTTCTATTACTAGGGTGGTATTTATGTGGTGCAACTGATGGACACGTATGGGGCGCCAATTTCCATTTTACTCGTCGTGTTCTTAGAAGCGGTCGCTGTCTCGTGGATCTACGGTAAGCTGGTTAGGTCACTTAGGTCATTTAGGTTAGTCAATTAGGTCAGTCAGTTAGGTCACTTAGATAGGTCAGTTTGATAGGTCAGTTAGTTAGGTCAGTAGTTTGGTAAGTAGTTAGGTCAGTAGTTGGGTCAGTCGCTTAGGTCATTAGTTAGGTCAGTCAGGACAGTTAGTTAAGTCAGTCAGTTAGGTAGGTAAGCTAGTTTGGTCAGTTAATTAGGCCAGTTAGGTCATTAATTAGGTCACTTAGATAGGTCATTTACGTCAGCCAGTTAGGTCAGCTAGTTAGGTCAGTTAATTAGGTCAGCTAGGTCAGTAGTTGGGTCACTCGGTTAGGTCAATTAGTTAGGTCAGTCAGTTAGTTATTTAGGTATGGTATTTAGGGGCATTTGCAAGGTCATTTAGTTATTTAGTTCAGTAAATAAGATAGGTCGGTTAGTTAGATAAATTAATTGGGTCAGTTATTTAGGTCAGAGAGTAAAGTAGTTTAATTAGGTCTATCAGGTTTGCCAGTCAGTTCGGACTGTTCGTTAGGTAACTTAAAGTTTTCACTTAGTTAAGTAAAATAGGTTAAATAGCTATATCAGTTAGTTAGGTCATTTATATAGGTATATCTGTCACATAGTTAAGTAAAATAGGTTAAATACTTAGTTAAGTAAAATAGGTTAAATAGCTATATCAGTTAGTTAGGTCATTTATATAGGTATATCTGTCACTTAGTTAAGTAAAATAGGTTAAATACTTAGTTAAGTAAAATAGGTTAAATAGCTATATCAGTTAGTTAGGTCATTTATTTAGGTATATCTGTCACGGAATAATGCAAGTCATATTTTCACTGTTGAATTTGATTTGCCGCAGGTGTGGACAGGTTTAGCAAAGATATCGAATCTATGCTAGGCTCACCCCCAGGACCTTTCTGGCGCATCACCTGGACCTACATCAGTCCCGTGTTTTTGTTGGTAGGTCATTTAAAAATAGATTATCGAGTGCTGTATGGGACGGCGTGGTCGGGGGGGGGGGGGGGGGGGGTAGAGAGCTCGACTGCTAACTGGAAAGTTTCTAGTTCGTTTTTTAACATCAGTCCAACCAGCTTTTATGGGTACCTTATTCTCGTCAGTGAAAGTTAAGGCGGCTGGGCTTAGAGCTGACCATGTCTTCTCTTCAGGTCAAGAAACGGATAAACTCTACTCCATCTCTCTCTATTTATAGATAAATAGAAAATAATATCTGTTTTTGGGTGTGTCTCTCTTTGATGTATTTCTGCACCTTTCATCCGATCGCCAATAAACTTTTAGAAGCTAATGAGAAAACTCATGGGCAGGTTTCTGCGAAAAGAAAAACTTTTAATAGGGGCGGCGCCACGGCAGTAGTTTGCGATTGGCGTTCGGAGTTCCCTAGCGACTATCTTAGCACCTGGGACCCATTGATTGGGCGTCATGCACAAGGGGTCAGGAGTACTATTGATTCAACTGTCAAACTGCACCAGGTGTGCCCGCTAGTAATGTAACCCGTGGATCCTGAGAGCGCCCCGCGACGCCCCTGACAATTATTAGGGCGATCGCCGATGTGTATTTTATCTCAATATTACTGAGGGTGATTAATGAACATTAAAATACAGCACGCCCTGGGGCGTCTGGGCGGTAGTTTCGAAAAACTGCGGTCCAATTACTAAGATCAAAGAAACGTACAGCCTGTTTTGTTTACATTTAAATTGCTTCTTTTTAGAAAACACGGTCACACCTCTAAAAAAAACACCATTAGTAAAGCGCTGATGAAACCCTTACAATATTGCGCCTTTCTGTGTGTAGAGCTAGATCGCAGCAACGCGTGAGACGGGTGCGCTTGTAAAATATCATCTATGCACGGCATATAATCTTCTTTAATTTGAGCTTTTCTAAACATGACTCGGTAGGGTGTGTGAAGGGGGAGGGAGCATTTGAACATCTACGCATTTAAAACAACATTGGACAAAACAAACGAGCAAAAGAATGCGCATTAATAAGGAGGGGAGGGGGGTGGGGTCGACATTCGTGGTGGTTTGTGGAGAGAGAGGTGGGATGTTTACAAATAGCCTGTTTCCTTTTCCCACCATTAATAATGTTTCAAGAATTAGATTCATGTGAAGGATGAGTTCAATTTAGAGTGGACTCGTGCGAGCCGCCATCACCCCCCCCCCCTCCCTCCATCCCCACAACGTGGACTCGTCCTAGCTTCCGTCACATTATCACGCTATATCCACTTGGCATCAATGTTGTCGAATTTTAAGCAAATATTTATAACATTATGACATACCAACAGATACCTTATATTTTTTTTTACAATATGTAGATCTAGATTTAAAAAAAAATGTAGGGCTTGTATTTAGGTCACTACTTCTCGTTCTCGTACTATGCAGCGTGTAGATTTCGAGACCGTAGATTTACAAGCCCTATTAAATATTGTCAATATTATGGAATTAAAAAAATGATTTTTTTTCTTCTTTCAATAGACTTTGTTTATCCTGTCAATCATGGATTCCCCGCCCCCTCAATATGGCGCCTATGTTTACCCTCATTGGGCCTTGACCCTGGGCTGGCTGCTGGTGTGCACGTCTATCATGTGCATCCCCGTCTACATCGTGGTGTCGTTCTTCAGGACACCAGGCAATCTCAAGGAGGTTGGTGGTTTGTTTGGTTTTTATGTTATGGTGGGGTTTCGGGGGAGGGATTGTTGGTTGGTAAGAGGGGTGATTGGCTAGTTGGTTGGCCGGGGGATTGATTTGTTGATCGGTTGGTAGGATAGGGTAGGCGGTTTGTTGGATGATAGGGCGCATGGTTAGTTGGTTGGTTGGTGGTTGGTGGTTGGTTAGTGGGCTGGATGTTTGGGTGGATGGGTGGTTGGTAGGGGTGTGGTTGGTTGGTTTTATGTCATGTTAGGGTTAGCTTGGATAGTTTGTTAGTAGGTATGGAAGTGTGGTGGTTATTAGTGGGGTTGATTTGTTGGTTGGTAGGTTGGGTGGTAAGGAAGCATAATTCGTTGGCTGGGTAAGTGGATGCTTCGTTGATTTGATGGGTAAGCTTCAGAGTTTCTTCTAGGCATTTTTGGGAAGGGGGGGGGGGGGCGGCAGAGCGCCCCCCCCCCCCGGAGAAAAAAAAGTCTGGAAGAAACACTGGTAAGGTTTATGGCTTGTTAGTATTGTGGGTGGTTGGTTCATGGAGTAAATGTTTCATTGTTAGGGTTGGTTTTGTAGGATCAGTAACGATTCTAATAAAAATCATAGCTTCGTCTGGACCTGCTGACGTTTCTAAAAGTATACATTCTAAATACACTTTTCTATTGAAAAGAAATATGTTTTGAAGAAGGAAGTTGAAAATAATACCATCGTGTTGAATAACTGAATCCCCCCCCCCCCCCGTGTCTGTTCTCTACAGCGATTGTACGCCATGATCACACCGACGGAAGTACCCGATCACCTGCCCAAGAAAGAGCTTCCGGTCTACTTGTAGACGTCTGCTTCCGGTGTTTAAGTCCAGTTGTCGTGCAATGACGGACTACCCAACTCCTATCGGCGTGAACGACAAAGATGAAAACATTTCAAGTATTACGGTTACCTTGATCCATTTTTTGTTTTGATTATGTAAAACGCGCCTATAAATCCATAAACCAATATAGAATTATAATTAGAGAGGGATGGGATTTAATTTCTACCGCGATATTTTTTTCGAGTATAATTTAGCAATTTCAAACAGAAAATTATGAATTGATTTGAAGCGTAGGAGTGGAGATTCATTTAGAAGCGTCGTTATGACTCTAAAATTAAACTTGGTTATATTTAGATGATTTTTTTGTTAACTGTGAAGAACAAAGTGTAGGAAGCAATTTTAATTAATGGTTAGAGTATTCCTAAATATAGCTGTAATTATAGTAACACGTTAGTAACAATTAAAACAAACAAGCCTGTGCCAGTTCTGATTGATAAAGCGAGATACAGTTTGATTCGTCTTCCTATTTATTTTATTTTACGAGCTGTTTTATACACCGACACCCCCCCCCCCCCCCCCAGAGGCGTATCCAGGTTTTCGGTGTAGGGGGAGCGGAAATAGCAAAAAAAAGGCGCCGAATGTGTAATATCTTTTATATAAGTGTGTATATATATATATATATATATATATATATATATATATATATATATATATATATATATATATATATATATATATTAGCTGTATGATATTTCTTCGATGTGATGTAAAATAAATTTAAATTAGCACTCTGAAGAAATAAAAAAAAACACAATGTAGGCCGATGAAACAAACAAAAAATGGTTTCATACTAAACACACACACACACATATATATATATATATATATATATATATATATATATATATATATATATATATATATATATATATATATATATATATATTTATATATATACACATATATAATCACACTAGAACCAAAAACAATAAACGGCATAATCTGTTTCGTAATCCTTGTAAAAAAAGATGCATAATAATTCCTGGGACATCTATTAAGACTAGCGAAAAGGGGCAATAATCAATATCTTAATATAAATATGTATATGTCTACATATTTTATTATAAATATCTAAACAAATCAATAACTACTAAAGAATCTAATAAAGTAGTTTAACACTTATTCGTTTTATTTTTAAATATTTTATCTACAATCAGAATTAAATATATTGTCATCAAAAATGCTAAACTTTTACAGCATAATGAAAGTTTTTTAAATCAGAGTTGGTATAAAATCCAGCTTTTAAATTTAGAAGTAAAAGACTCGGAATAATAGCCTACATCTAACTAAAGTATCGTTCTTACATTTCCGATCATGCACATTTTAATTAGCTACTGACTTTTAGTGTTCTTTAAAGATAATTTTTTGACATAATGAGAAGGTATGGGCTAGATCACTGTACTTTATTGCTCACACACATTTTACTGGTAATTGCAAGAACAATATTCACAGAGATTTACGTTTCAAATGTGCCGACCAAAGATAATTTTTTAACAAATTACAATGTTTAAAACTTTGAGTTTAAAAAGTTTCCAAAAAGGCGCCACTTTGCTAAAAATGGCCAGAGGGGGAGCGGCCGCTCCCCCTGCTCCCCCCCTGCGTACGCTACTGCCCCCCCCCCCCCCCCGCAAAATGTATACCTGTACAACTCTGTTTCCATTTACATCAATATTGCTCTTGGTTTTTGTAACGCTAAATTTTACACGGGTTTCAAAACCCTTTCAACCAATCAAAATAAACAGAACCGTTTACAATACACTTATTTAATGGAGAAAATCAAAATATTTTATTGATATGATATTATTTTATTTTATAAACACATTTTTTAAAAAAGATATTTTTCTATTACTTTCGGTCGCGGGATAACCGGTAACATCTAAAGATTAAACTGCTCACCCCCCCCCCCCCCCCCCCCACCCCCGAAGCGATGCCTGGAATAAACTTTGGTGGAAATACGTGTTCAAATTTACCTCATTTAATTTAAAGCCAATCACTTGTTTTTTTATGATAAGATCTTGCTTTTTTTTTTACCCAAGTAATCTACTAAAGTAGAGTGTTTTGATTATTAAATTTCACTATTTGTTTTTAATTCTTGGTTCAATTTGTTTTTAAATTTTAGATACTTCTGTTTAGAATTAAAAATAAACTTAAAATTTGTTGAAATTTTAAATTAAAAAACTACTTATAACTGTCACATTCATTATGTACCAAAAATCACTTTTAATAAAGTGGATAGTTTTAATGTTTTGTTCCTTTAATAGATTATAAATTAAAAAAAATATTTCCCAGTTTTTGAGTACTCGTTTCAGAGGGATTAAAAATACAACTTACTTCACCCCCACTACACCCTTCCATGTCACCCACACCCCCCACCCCCATCCAAAAAATATTGCACTCTTCCACCGAGCGCCATCTGTGACGATTCCTCTGTTTGAATGTTACCGTGATATTTAGATAGATGTGATCACACCACAAACATTGTATTAATGTGTACCTCCTTGTATATATGTGGACGCTAAATACCAGTCATATACATCATTCTTACCTCATTACCTCATCTTTTAAGTTTACACACAGCAACACGCACAGCACACACGTATGTATGGATATATAAATATATATATATATATATATATATATATATATATATATATATATATATATATATATATATATATATATATATATATATATATATATATATATATATATATATATATATATATATATATATATATATATATATACTAGGCATGCTGCCCAGCTTCGCTTAGGCTTTCGAAAACATTGAGAATTTGAATGCTTAATTAATTCGCCCATATAAGGCGCCGGTCAGTCGAGGTCAGTTTTGACCCCCTCATCGTAGACTTTTCGGCCAACCGGCCCCCGTGTTCTGTCGCCCCAAGGCAAGATCCTGCCAAATTTGAAGCGCCTGCGGCGCCGGGAAGTGCCCTATCGGGCACCCGACAACTTAGCTTTATAGATCATCTAGATCTAGAATTTCTAGATCTATATGATCTAAAATCTCTAGATCTAGATGATCTAGAATATCTAGATCTAGATCAATATCTAGATCTAGAATCTCTAGATCTAGAATCCAAATAGATAAAATAATTTTTTAAAGTTTAGGCCGAGAAAATCGTATTGAATAGTCTACATTTCATAGCGTACATAGCTCTAAATCATATTTGAATGAAATAGTTCATTTTTTAAAATTCTAAACTCGGAAGATGACATCAGTTGCGTGTTCTTTTTTTAGTGTAAACAATAAGCGACGTCATTGTTAAATGCGCTCTTGTCCCAAGTTTAAACACTTTTCCGGTTGCATAAATAATACTGTTTCTCTACATTCGAATACGCCTTTATTTTTTATTTTTCTTCTTTAAATAAAATTGTGGTTATACATTTAAAACATCTAACATATTATTTTCAACAAAAGTCCGTATAAAGGTATCCATATATCGCTGCCGATTCTGACGTGATGTCCGGCGAAAATATTTTGCGGACAGACAGAGAGAGAGAGAGAGAGAGAAGAGCGCACATGGACTTTTATATATTAGGATATATATATATATATTTACATCTAATTGGCTGCCTCTATGTGTGACTAGATCTGTCCAGAAATTAGATGCTGCATCTGGTTAGTATTAAGTGGTAATGATAGGACAATGTGAAATGAAATGACAATTTTGTTAAACTTGGAACATACCTCTGCGTTTAAAATAATCAGCCAGCAAACATTAGCCAAAAATAGTTTAAAAACACCCATACGAATCGATTATTTGTATGTGTATAAAAAACTGCTTGCAATATTTAAATTTAATGCAGCTTAGCAATGAGATAACATACATAAACATACACGTATTTTAAGACCTTTACTTATATGCCTACATTTAAAAACTTTGTTTATGTAAATATACTTATATGTGTGTTGCATTACACTATGTATAACATTAATCATACATCCTTTGTGGTAAAAATGATATTTATGTTATCTGTGATTGGGATTTTCTACCAGCAATGTCATCATTTTATAACACAAACCTTTTTGAATGTACATATTTTAATCGTATGCATGTTTTATTAGTATTAGGTAGTTTTTTAAACAATAGATTAGTACTAGAAACGGCCACGTCAAGGTATGCTAAAGAGGGATTGTATTTTTATTTCTAAATTAAAACAAATTGAAGCTACTAATTCCTCAATTTTAAAGCTATGCAGAATTAAATATTAAAAGAAAACTATTTTACATTTAAATCTTGTTTCAGGACTGAAAATTGTTATTTATATATGCATTTGTTTTAACTTAATGTAAAATTAATTATTTTAACAATAATTTAATTAGTGATTTTAATGGAAAGGGAAGATAAGACTTTCGAATCGCATTACTTCTGAAAGAATACTCATTGTTTTATGCATGCGCGTGATTTGGTAAACCAATCTTGCGTCATTGAGTTATTTTTACACAGCATAAGCTATTTTTAGCATATCCACGTGACGGCCGTATCATATCTCAAGGTATGAACGGGTATATTCAATGTGTAGTGTAATTTGATTGTACATTTTAACATCTCTGTTCAACGCGGATAGAAGCAAACATGTTTGTATTAATTTATTCGATTACTATGTTTCATTAACTCTTACTAGGCCAATAAATTTTATAAAATATTTCTATGTGTTCGTTAAGGTTTTTTAACACAGTTTTTTTTTTTTAAATTAGTGTTTTTAAAGTGTGATAACATTGTAATCTATACTTATGCTCCACTTATACTATCAGCCGTTCTAAAATCAGAAGAAGTGTATTAGGTCTACCAATTCCATAAGCATATGCAACAACTTCCGCATACGACAAGATTATAAGCAACTTTCTTTAAAAGTGCCACAAAGTTGGGCTGTATATATATAAATGTATATATATATATATATATATATATATATATATATATATATATATATATATATATATATATATATATATATATATAGATATATATATATATAGATATATATATATCTAACATATATTATATATATTATATATATATTATATATATATATGTGTGTGTGAGAATATATATATATATATATATATATATATATATATATATATATATATATATATATATATATATATATATATATATATATATCAGCGCAGGGAACCCAACCTTTCTAAAAAGAAACTCCGTCAAGCATAAAAGCGTAATTATAATTACGTTTCTTTCGGCTTTCTGATGACGTCAATCGCTCTGGATTCTGTTTGGGGGTGGGGGAGAGGGGGTCATTTAACGTTGCTATGGAAACCAAAAGCTCAATTTTTTTTCCTGTTTCCTCATTCACAAATGTTGCATTTTTTTTTTTCTTGTTCAGGAAGAAAAATGTAATTAAAGTAAAAACCCCAGGTAACTTCTAATTTGTACGTCGGGCAATTAAAAGTAATTTAGGCCGAGGGAAGACGGCGCGAGGCCTAATGAGTGAAGTAATTATAATTTGGTTGGGGAATACGGGAGCGACGTTCAGAGTGGCGACCTCACGTTCTATTGTGTAAGGAATATAAACGTGTGTTTCTTTAGATAGTATACACTTGTGTGGGTATATGCCATTTTGGGAAGGCGTGGCCTAGCGGTAGAGCGCTAGACTGCTAACCCGTTGTCTCGAGTTCGAATTCGGGTTCAAGTCAGTAGAACGTCCCTGAGTCCACACAATTATAATGTGTACATAACTCACGTTAGGGAAAGTAAAGGCGGCAGGGCTTAGTAGTGTAGACACATATCCCTTCATGTGCCTAAGATGGACTCTACTTCACTTGCCCCATGCAACGTCAGGTTGGTTCGAAAGGGGAACTACTTATACATGTCGTTACGTTATTCTTAGTAAGTGGACAGTGGTAAGCTAGAAAAAAAAACGAACCATTTAAAGACTACTATATGAAAAGATGAATAAAAGGCACTGATGTATGTAACGATTTCATGAAGTCCTACGTCATCAGGTCCCAATACATGAGATGTAACTCTGGAATAGTTCTTTTTCAAACGGCGTATCTTCATATTTACCATTATATCACAGAACACTATTTTAGCCGATTTCGCTAAACTCCCCCTCACACTTTTTTTTCCTTACCTGACATCACACATCTTAACTATAAACCCGGACCTGCTAACTAATGTTCCAAGTTCCAGTCATGATCTAAAATAACATTAATCCTAACATGTTTTGCTTCCGTTTTAGTTTCATAAAATGAAGCAAAAAATGTATCGATTAAGTCCTAAACCTAACTAACCAAATTGTTCAACATCAAAAATGACAAAAAGTTGTTTTTTTTTTGTGGCCTTTTAAATGCGATCTTGCTGTGTAGAATATAGTTTTGCAACTGTCAAATTTTGTAATTAACCTCCAATATTAAACATTCTCCTATACGTTCGCCCTTTACACCATTAATACAGTCAGCGACATAACTTGAGATACTACTGGCCCGTCGACGAAATCATTCATCGAATCTGCGCGACTATTCCCCCGTCAAGAATCTAATCACAGTTCCTTCAAATAACGCATTTCCTCCGGAATATAAGTCAGAAGAAACAGGAGATTGAGGCCGAAATGATGGTTGCTAATGACGCTCTCATTATACAGTCGTCTGTTGCTTGTTGTGATTTATGCAGATAAGGGCCGGCTACTCTAGTGGAGGGATGAACACTAGGATTTGGCAAGATAGAGATGTTTATCTGCCCTTCTCTCATCTCGGCTGTTTACGTCACAGCTCGTACGATGGACATTACCGTGACCTTTTTCTTTCGGGGGAAATTTTGGAAGTTCTTGAAAGAAAAAAAGAACCCAACATTTCTGATTCTGCAATTCAAAAAAACGTGATAATATTGACGACGTATTTAGATCTATAATATATGCGCAGAATACATAAAACTAAAACTAAATATAGGCCTATTTTAAAAAATTAAGTCGATCGAGTATTGCTCATTAACTCAACCGGATGTGATAACTATTAACGAACGTATGCATTTGAAATTTTATATACACAATGTGACATTAATATGAATGGTAATGACAGTGAGTGAATGAAGTGTTTTCCTCATAATAAATGAAGTCACGGACCTCATGAAATGGGGGAGGGGGGATTTCTTACTTTTGTGAAGGTGTATTTTGTCAACGGAGAAGGTGCACATAATTAGGCGTATGGAATTATGGTTATTTGAGGAGTGGAGGGTATAACGTCATTTTACTAAGACTACGGGCATGGAAATTTCGTGTCGGGATGGGAACGACTTAATAAATTTCCATGGGGGGGGGGTGGACATTGGTTGAAGTACGCTATATATTTTGTTTATACGGTAGGCGGGAACCCTCCCCCCCCCCCGAAATGCATGAAAGAAACCCGGGTCAGCACATAAGATTTATCAGCCAATTGTTACAACAATCAGGACTCCCAGTTGTACATACGCCTACATGTACGTGAGTATGTTGAGGATTCTAACTCCCACGGCACACTCCCCCCCCTACCTAGCTCACCACCACACAAAATAAAACAAGTTAATAAAAAGTCTAGTGACAATTTAAGCGCAATTTCCTTATGTTATCTAAAAATAGATAGTGATCACAAAGACGTATAATGCTGGGGTGCGTTCAAGCTAGGAGAACGATCGGTTTGTCTTCGGCAATATTGTTCTAAATTATGGCAGGAATCGATTGGTAAATGTTTCAAGTCGCTAAGTGGTCTGGTTGCCGAGATATGGGCCAAAAACTGCATTTTTAAGAGGTTTTTTGGTTTTTCCGGGAAATCCAGGAAGGAATTCCGGGAATTTTTTTGGCCCACAATCATCCTCGGAACTTGCTTAACATATTTGCTTTTGGAACTAGTCCTCGATATTGCTTCGTTGAGGAGGAGATACGACTTAAAGCTGCGGTAAAGCTGCGGACACATATTCATTCATTCATCCATCCAGAAATGACGAGTTAATAATCGCAATTGTCCGTATGGAAATTGCTCTAAAAACATACAAACCTAAGCTATAAGTCGGGGGGGGGGGGGGGGGGGCTTCATGTGATTATCACCTAACTGAAATGTAAAAAAAAACTAAAAAAAAAACAACTAAGTGCACTCTATACCACTTGATATGTCTAAAACATAATTGATAAATTGCATTAAAAAATGTTCATTTAATATGTATTTTATTTTTACATTATATATATATTTAACACACTTTTAGATACAGCCTATATAGTTTCAAACACCCCACAAAAGCTGCAAAAGAAAAATACATTCTTTGGTAATTTGGCTATACATATAAAATGTAACAAATAAAAACACTCTGTATAAAAAAATTGTTTCTTTAAGCCTGTGTTAGCAAAGAAAATAAAATAAAAATTGACCAGAAAGTTTAACAGATAAAAACACATCAGCTTACAGATCTTGTTAAAAAGATGTATTTCTTTTAACACCGAGGATGAATTATAAGTGTGAGAAACATTTCATACAAAAAATATACAATCTACATTTTAAAATTTTCACAAAGAAGTAAGTTAGAAGGTACATATTTTTTATAGCCTAATTTTTTTTACTACACTTCTAAGGGTAGAGAATGCCCATCATAAGTATTATTAGAGCAATTATGTGCAGTGTTTCTTCCAGACTTTTTTCTCCGGGGGGGCACTTGAAATCTTCGGGGGGCGGTAAACTTTCTTCGGGGGGGCGGACACTGTTAAAAGTATATATTTTCTATATAAATTATATAAATTTCATATCGTTCGGGGGGGGCGGTAAAAAATTTTCGGGGGGGCTTCGAAGAGATGCCTGGAAGAAACTCTGATTATGTGAAGAACACACCTTGTGACACTGCTCTCCCTGCCACCCCTCCCCACTGGAATTACTTAACTGAGAAGAGGCAATGCTACTGTAATGTATTAGAAATTCTATAACCAACTCAGGGTTAGGAAACATTGGAGAAATAAAATGAGCCTTCTAGTTTTTGAAAATTTGGTTACAGTAAATCCAGCTAACTCTGCTGGACTAGTATAACAGAGTGACTTCCCTTGCATAGTTGAGCTTGGGCCACTATTATTAGAACATTTTTTTTTTAAAATTTAAAGTGTTACATGACATATAATGGGTGGAAAGGGGTTAAAATCTGCCTCATGTGATTTTCATTTATGGTGTATCCCAAACAGTATATTATAAATCAGTAGGTGACTGATTTTTATTTATGGTGTATCCCCAACATTATATTATAAATCAGTAGGTGACTACTACAGATAAAGAAGATGGTTAAATTAAAACAGAAAAAAAAATGTAAATAACAAATTATGCTATTTAAAACATGTATTAAAAATATATATAACACACTAACACAACTGATAATATTTTGAGAAAAAATAAAATTAGTATTAAAACTAGTTAAGACATGAAAGAACAAATTTACAGATATCACAGGTTTAATAACGCAGTTGGATTTTTAATTAAATTTATCCCCCCCCCCCCCCCCGCCCAATCAAACAACAGTTAACAGGAAAAAAGTTTTTTATGTTTTATCTCTTTTTTATTACTTCAAGAAAAGAGAAAAAAATAATCAATTTTCATCTATGTTTCTGTGTCTAAAAGGTGTTTTGGAATATATTAACAGTTTTTTTGAGACTGACAATTCTTCCCATTGCCTCTCCCCCCCCCCCCTCATTTCTTTAATTACCCTTACACTTAAACATGTTTGGTTGCACTATAATACAATATTAGGGTGCGTCCTGTTACAATAACGAGTGCAATACATCAATATTTGCAAAGGGAATCAACCCAATTTTTCAAATGTTTTGCTTTACATAATTAAGAGGCAAAGTCTTGAGTTTTTTTTAACTTACGAGAAAAATTAACTGCACATGTTAAAAAATCTTCCTTCAGTATTCATAGCATTAATTCTTTTTAAACTTTAAATTTTATTTATGTTAATAGTTTCACTAAATTTTTAGATTGCTCCTTTTTAAAATAACTGTAGGGCTTAACTAACTTTTGCTGCCTTAGACCTGCTTAGGAAAAGTATCATTTGATGTATTGCTTTTTATCTGTATATATCTGGACATATCCCAATTTTTAAATATTAATATCTTTCTTTTATAATTTTAATGCCATTTTTTTTAATACACTAAACATTTTTTTATAAATGGCCAGTGAAAGAAGATAACTGCCTCTACTATTGTTACAGTTGAAAAAAAAAGTTTATTAATAAAAAAAGTTTCTTTTTTCTATATATACAAGTATCTGTGCGCATTCAGTGTCAAGGCTATAATTATTGACTCAAAGAAGTTTGTTTTTACATTTACTAAAAGAATAAAGAAATGTTAAAATAATTTTAACTTAACTAAAAAAGTGTAAAAAATTAGGGCATAAAGAATATGTATTGAAAAAAAACGTATATTTAATAAGAGTAAGGCTGAGTAGTGGCTTAATGATATACTTTATTTTGATTTTTTAAAATTTGGAAGCATTTCTTAAAGAAACTAAAACATTAAATGCATCTACAATTAACAATACACTTTTTAATTTACTTTTTAACTAAAAAAAAACACCTCAAAATTACTGATGAAAAAACAAAATTTCTCTGATGATTAGATATGTAACAATATATCTTTTTCCTTTAATTGTTTATAGCTCAGGATTTAAACCAAATCAACATTTTGCTACAAAATGTAATTTACTGTCAACAGCTTAACAATTGCTATCAATACAAAATAACATTCACTGTTAATATATTCAATTTTAAATCGATCAAATAAATATATTTAAGAAAAAACTCCATTCCTGATTATATTATACTCAATTTAAAAAAAGCTAGTCAAAGGGGCTGTCTAGCAATAAAAAAAACAATGAATTCACTTACAAAGGTAATAAAAGAAAACAACACCAAACTCTATTTATACTTTTTTCAATGAATATATTAATTATAGAATATTTATATTTGGCTAAAAAAAAACAAAAAAAAGTATGCAAAATGTTCCAAAAATATACATACACACTAAACATTTTTACTATTAACTTTTTTATATAGCTATATTAAAAAAAAAATGTCACATAGTTTAAATAAAACTATCAAAAGCTGGACAGTGGCTAGGTAGGCTCCAAGCACAATTTTAAAAGTTGGATACACCATAAGGAACAAATTATGCTGCTGATATCAAACAGAAGTACACTTAGTTTTATAGGTGAGCAAACAGTTAGTGTATACATCTATGCTATCTGGTATTTGTTTATGTAGAGTGTATACATGTATATAGATTGTTGAAAAATATTTTACAATTTAATTATACAAAAAAAAAAAACAAGACTCAGAAAGTAGATGATTACTTTATATTTTAGACCAAAAAATGACAAGTCAAAATTACATTATTTACATCATAAAAAATTTAATTCTGTTAGTGAAAAAAATAATTTTATTTACCGGTTTTCAACAGGCATAAATCATAAGGCATAAGAAGTAAAATTGCCTAAAAAATTCAAGTTTGTATTTGATGTATATTATTTATTTATTTCTCTATATACTCGACATACAATCATGAACAACCCACTGGATAATGTTGGTAAAATAAAAAAAAATTAAACTTTCTGAATTAAAATATTTTAAAAATGGAAAAAATATATCAAATAAAAAATACAAACAAAAGAAAAACTGTTGAAATGAGAATCGTTTTAAATAATTAAATAAAGGATAGATTCACAATAAGGTTAAAAAGAATTAATACAAAAAAATTCAAGCCAAAGTGAAAGAAATATTAAACATTTTCTTGTTTAACAAAAATCTGAAAAGAAAACAATGCAATACAGTTGTGGTCTTGATAAGACTTGCTCATCATACACAATCAAAGAGTTCAGATAGTAACTGATTAATTATCAGTCACTTCATATGGTAAATAGTTGGATTCAAACATTTGAGCAAAAAGGAGATGGGATTTGTTCCCGACGATATTGCAAAAAAAAAAAAAGGTAAATTTCTAAATTTATTCTTATTTCATGAAATTTTGAAAAAAAAAACCCGATATAAATAATTTGCTTGCAAAAGAAGTAGAAAAAAAAACAACCAAGGAATTATAGGAGTAAATTTTTTTTTCAAATTTGATTGCATAGTGCTATCCTGCTTATATTTTTAATTTATACTAAGATTGTAAGTTTAGTGAAAATCTTTTTCTGTTAGTTATCTTGAATATTTTTAAATAACAGTGTAAATAAATTACATCATAGTATTCATAGAGCAGATGTATTGACATTTTAAAAAGGAAAATTAATATTTTTTAATAATTGAATTATGGAAAAAGCTAGCGACTTTTTACCTTCTGTTTTTTATAGCTTATAAGTGTGTGTAAAATTTTAAAGATAAATATAACCATAAAAGGAATGTTCAATGTATTTAAGGAATTTAAAAAATTAGAAATAAAAAAGGGGCATAACCCTTATTAACATAAAAAATAAGTTTATTTCATAATATAGGAAAAAATAATTTAAGAATCAACTCTTTTGATGTACACTCATTGTAATTAAACCGGACAATGAATCCATAAATTCTGGATTACATTTTGCTACTTTTAAAAAAAACTGATTAATTGATTCAGCGTAAAATATGAAGAAAAAAAATTAAATGAAATTTTAATTAGACTTAATTAGTATTTAAGTGCTTGTTAGAAATTTTATAAAAAACTGAGGACAATTATGCTGTTAAGTAAATGGTACAATTTTTAAATTCCCTACTTGCTTTTAAATAATATTATTAGCTTTATTTACTTGTATATTTTAATACCTATACATTGACATACAGATAGAATGTACTGTTGAGAGAATATAAATATTTATTATTTTAACTGAAAGCAATTTTAAACAGCCCAGAAACTATGTTGCATTATTCTGCGTGATGTGACATTTATGAAGATATGGAAAAGTCATTTTTAAGCCAAATTTATAAGTTGGTCAAAATATATTTTATTTTGTAAAAGAATGCAATGAAAAATTAAAAACACAAGTGTTATCCTACAAGTCATATAAATTTACACAATAATTTTTGAATTAAAAAAGAAATCTTTATTTTTATGGTAAGTTCATGGTCAATAGATTTCATAACAAAGGCTCATAAAAGCAATACAGTTAATATCACTTAGCCTAATGAAATATTTATATATGTATACAGATACAACCCTACACAAATACACAAACTATACAATCAGTCCGATACCTTTTTGCTTGCTTTGTCTGTATCTTTTAACGAAATGAAATCTGACTGTAGAAGGCGATAAAATAAAATAATGTTCATAGCTATCATCACAGCCAGCCCAACGCTGCCTAGAGAGTAAAAGACCAGGGGCACGGCGTCCTTGTTTATCACAATCCATCTGGTCATCCAAGCAAGGAGCAGGATGCGAAAAATGATAAAAGAAGCTGGGGAAACAAATGATAAACAGATGAGTTTTTTCTATTCAATAACTACGACTTTATAGTTCAAATAATCAATAAATAAGGAAAACAAAATGATAAAAGAAGCTAGGAAAACAAATGATTCACAGATATTTTTTTCTATCTCTTCAATAACAACAAATTTATAGATAAAATAATCAATAAATAATGAAAACAAAATAATAAACAATAGTTTTTCTTTCTTCAATAAAAACAACTTTATATTTAAAATAATCAACAAATAATGATAGCAAAAAGATTTCATGCTTTTAAAATAACAGTGTAACTAACTTAATTACGCAAATTATCATTTTATAAATGAAAATAAAAAGCATGAATAATTTAACCCTACCAGATTGCTGTACCTAAATTTTTTATGGTTTTCTGAATCTGCCTTTAAAACATTATACATAATTTTCATTACACTGCCTAGTAAATAAAAAAACATGCCTAACAAACTAAAAAATGGGCAAATCTCAAGTTTTTTTTTCTTCTCTTTATTGTTCATAAGCTCAAGTATAGGGTACAATTAGGACCAGGGCAAATCTGGTAGGGTTAAGAATAACATTAAAAAAAAATAGTTTTCAAAACATAAGAGCTGCATGTTGATGCAATTTAGTAATGAGGGCACAGCATTAAGAGCTGATTATACCTAGCTGTCATGTTACATAATTGGAAAAAATATATAAATCAGGATTTATTTAATCTGAGAAAAAATAGAACAATTTCAGTAAAATACTGGTTCATGATTATACCCAAATATAGGACATGCAATTATCAGCTGAAACTGTATGTAGTATTGAAGGTGTTTCTGTGAGTTTTTAAAAATTATTTTCTAATCAAACTGCCGCATAGACAGAAGCTGAAAAAAAAAAACCCAATTAAATAAAATTCTTACCTAAATTAATAAGGCTATTGAGACGATACCATGGATTGAACTTGCTAACACCACAGATTTGTAGCAACTGCCTGGAGTGCAGGAATATGCTGTTGATTTCTACCAAGAGAGCAACCACTGCATAGCCAACATAGTGACGGGTCCAGACAGCAACCATAAAGCAAGTTATTATCTGTGTTGGAAGATAAACATTACATTTCCTTGTATATAACAAGGGAAGTAAGCAATGGTAGATTGCAATTTAAGTTGTGGTTTCAAGTTCAATTTTTTTCTCTTTATACTATTTACATAAACTTTTTTTTTCTTTTTTTCATTTATTTGCTTTATATGTGTTTAATAGCTTATTATATTTTCTGTTTAATTGATATAGTGGTGACTAAACTAGGGACTTGAACTCGGCTAAAAAATACCAGAAACTTTATTAAAACAAATTAGTAAAACCTGAAATTTTTTTGATGAAACTATATTTAACATCGAGAAGCCTATTTCCAAAAAGATGTTAATTTCCTAAATTTCATTATAATTATTAGTAATACTTACTAAATGAACATGAAAATATTAAGTAAAGTTTAAAAGTGATAGCAAAAGAAAACTAGTTGCATGACTATTCTGAAAACAGTTGTTGGAAGACTTTTTTAAATAGCTATTTGACAAGTGATCTATATAACCCAACTAACAAGTGATCTATATAACCCAACTAACAAGTGATCTATATAACCCAACTAACAAGTGATCTATATAACCCAACTAACAAGTGATCTATATAACCCAACTAACAAGTGATCTATATAACCCAACTAACTGTAACTACACAAGCATGTGATCATGTGACCTATAACTACACAAGCATGTGATCATGTGACCTATAACTACACAAGCATGTGACCATGTGTCCTATAACTACACAAGCATGTGATCATGTGACTTATAACTACACAAGCATGTGACATAACTACACAAGCATGTGATCATGTGACCTATAACTACACAAGCAAGTGACCTATAACTACACAAGCATGTGATCCCGTGACCTATAAATACATAAGCATGTGATCATGTGACCTATAACTACACAAGCATGTGATCATGTGACCTATAACTACACAAGCAAGTGACCTATAACTACACAAGCATGTGATCCCGTGACCTATAAATACACAAGCATGTGATCATGTGACCTATAACTACACAAGCATGTGATCATGTGACCTATAACTACACAAGCATGTGATCATGTGACCTGTAACTACACAAGCATGTGACCATGTGACCTACACAAGCATGTGACCATGTGACCTACACAAGCATGTGATCATGTGACCCATAACTATACAAGCATGTGATCATGTGACCTGTAACTACACAAGCATGTGATCATGTAACCTATAACTACACAAGCATATGATCATGTGACCTATAACTACACAAGCATGTGATCATGTGACCTGTAACTACACAAGCATGTGACCTGCAACTACACAAGCATGTGACCTGTAACTACACAAGCATGTGATCATGTGACCTACAGCTACACAAGCATGTGACCATGTAACCTATAAATACACAAGCATGTGATCATGTGACCTAAACAAGCATGTGATCATGTGACCTGTAACTACACAAGCATGTGATCATGTGACCTACACAAGCATGTGATCATGTGACCTGTAACTACACAAGCATGTGATCATGTGACCTGTAATTACACAAGCATGTGATCATGTGACCTGTAACTACACAAGCATGTGATCATGTGACCCATAACTATACAAGCATGTGATCATGTGACCTATACAAGCATGTGACCATGTGACCTGTAACTACACAAGCATGTGATCATGTGACCTACACAAGCATGTGATCATGTGACCTGTAACTACACAAGCATTCACTTACCACCACATGGTGACCTATGAACTCAAGTGACTGTCTGGTCCTCTTGTATGTAATGAGGTCAACGAGATCATACAGAAAATAACCTGTCATAGGATTGAAAATTTATGTTAATGAAACCTGTTTAATCAATAAAGATACATGGTGGGTATCATGTATTTATCCAATAATCCCCACTTTTACAAGCCAATAAAATAAGCCTAGGAAGTCGAGTTCACCTGTTTTGATAGCAACGCATTTAATTCACATCATTTTTGTCAATTTTCTAACTTAAACATCGATATCTTTAACAATCACTGGGTTTTTTTTTTAGTTTCTAAATAATTGCACATGTAAATGGTACCATTTTGACCAGAAAGTTTGAGTTAAGAATTAAATGTAAGTTCAAAGATGAGCAAATAGTGAAATATGGCAAGCTTTTTTTTTTTTATAGTTATAGAAATTTACTGGTCTTTCTAGTTTCTATAAATGGGTTGAATAAATGATGCACCATAAGGATCTACAGTTGATCAGATACACACAAAAGGAAGATTGGTGTTGCTTAATAGGGTGTATACGTATACAGAATAGTATACAAACACTACAGAAAAAAGGACTTATCAGTAAGCAGCAGTAAGTAGCTTAGACAAAGGGGGGGGGGGGGGGTGTGTTAAGAGGTGTTAAGTGGTTTGGTTTACACCCAGCCCCTGACAAAAATAAACGTAGTTGCACAATATCAATGCTAAGAGTAATAATGCACCTGTGTCACATTACGTTTACAATTTCAAATCTCTGAATGTCATAAAAACAGTTATAGGATTTTAATCAAATGATATATATATATATATATATATATATATATATATATATATATATATATATATATATATATATAACCAGACTGTTCTAATTCTGCTTTTTAAAAAATGTTTACAACAAGGCTTTAAACTTTTGTTTTCCGTAACATTTCTATATTAAGCACTTGATGACATTAAATAATTGAATAATAATGCTGGGATATGTGGCCACAAAATATTTTGCAGTGAAGCCTTGGTGGATAAATTTATGGGACAGCGTGGCCCAAGCTGTACAGCGCTAGGCTGATCATCACCTTAAAGCCTCGAGTTCGAAACCAGGTTTAAGTCAGAACGTCCCTGAGTCCACCCAGCTCTGATGGGTATCTAACTCTTGTTAGGGAAAATAAATATTAGGGAAGTGATATGTACAATCTAGACCCCCCATGATAAAATCTCCCCTACTGTTGTGATGTTAAACAAGGTTTCACTTACCCACAGAAAAAGAAACGAGAGAATGTGATGAAAACGTGTACGTGGTGATAAGATCTTCTGCCATATCTGGACGCTCAAGGAAGCTGTAAACAAAATGTGTACAATTATGGCTATGGTTAATGGTCAGCTATGTCTGGTTGTTAAATGACACTACGCCCTACTACTTCAGGGTGATGGATCATTGGTTACCGAGAATAAATAAAAGCACCATGAAGGAATAAAATAAATAAAAGCACCATAAAAGAATAGAATAAATAAAAGCACCAAGAAGGAATGAATGGTGTGCTTTTGTCATTGAATATAAAAATGAGCAGTGACTTCAACAAAACAACATAAACAAAATACATACATCATACAGATATTATTAAAATGCAGTTTGAGGTCATATATTTAAATATAATTTTGTATTCTGCTCTCTAAAAGTAATTCAAAATACTTTAATTCTCTTTGATTTTTACCAGCTATTTTTAGACCTAAAGCTACTTCACAGTACAATCAGAAACCAAAACAACTGATACAATTAGAATATAGTGTATTGTTTTGTAGAGTATAGTATTGTACCATAGAGAATCATGTATTTGAAAATTTGATGAAGTTGTAATAGGTGGGGCTCATGTGTTTTAAAGTGGGATTTCTTTCTCGATGGTCTATCAGGACGTGAGATAGATGGTCCTGCAGTCTTGGTTGGGGGGGGGGGGGGGGGGGAGGAGGGGGGGTTAATGAGACTGTCACAGGGTGCGAGACAGATGGTGGTGGAGGTGGGCAGAATTTTAAAATGTGTTTTCTATTTATCCATATTAAAAGATTTATAACTGCATCAAATAGTCATGTAGCATATTGTATTGTATGTGAGTATTTTATGGTACAATACTGTTGAATGGTAGGGAATATATCTGTTGACACTAAAGTCTTGAGTTTGGTTCTTTAGCTAGAGTCGTAGCATATCTCTAATGAGTCAGGGAAAGTAAAGGGAGCTGGGCATTGTGCTGTCTACACTATCCCATCAAATCCTGAGCTCACTGAAACAGGTGAACTCTTCTTCACCTTCTGGTCCGAAAGGTAACTTAATTTACTTTACATTTGTGAGCATTGTGTTGTGTGGGTGTAGTGTTCTGTCAATTACCCACCTCCAAAAGTTTTTCCCCATCAATTACCCCCACAAACTGTACTCGGATATTAACACCCCCCAACTCGGTCAATTTGAGGTAGCGAAAAGTTTAGGGATGGGGATAAGAATAGGGAAATGGAGCTGGATATGAAGAAGTATAGGGTTAGTGATAGGTATATATAATATGTATTCTAAAGTAATGAAACTTTATATGCTGCATCTTTTGTAATTTTGCTTTTTTTTTGGTTTATCTTTTGATGTACATATGGAAATGTTGGAAGAGGCTTGTGAAGGAGTGAAAGTTAGAAGTGAATGATGTAAAAACTCAAATGAGATGCTGCTGTTTTTTAAGGTTTTTGTGGAGTCGACTTGAGCAGTAAATGAGGTGAAACTTTTTACCCCTGCTTATGTGCTCATTATCATTTGTATGTGTATATGGCGCTATATAACTTGGGCGTCATGTCTCCCTCTGTGTCACTGCATCTTTTTTGTTGGTAATGTCAAAGCCTGACATGGCTGTAGTGTTGGGTATATATTTTGAGCAGAAATACGTTCTATACATTAGTATGAAAATCTAAACACAAACCATCTGCATTATTCACTCTGTCTTTGACTCAAAACAGAATGAATTGAAATTTATAGCTATCATTTCTACTTTCTCGTAATTGAAGTTACCAAAAGAGCTAGGCATTAACAGTAAGTGAACGAACTGAAGCCTATCTCCTTCACCCTGCATCTTCCGTAAGCTCAAGTCGTCTGATTTTCTAAGTAAATACACTTTATAAAACCAGTTTATTTCTATGAGTTATCCTTTATTATTAAACAATATTATTAAACAATATTTTTTTTGTATAAATACACTTTTCTTATTAAAAAAAACAAGTAACAAAACCAACTGGGGTAGCATTTTGGAGGCTGGAATGGATTAATGTCATTTTAATTAATTCGAATTTGACATATGAGTATGAGTAATGTTACTGAACGATTTAAACTCACATCTTGAGGTACCACTGTATAAGATTGTATGCGAGGTGCGTTTCAACTTTTATAAGATTTCCGGTAACGAAAGTGGTACATTGCTCTATTTCCTGGGAACTCGATATCTTGAATACTTTATCAATTAGGAAGACAAAATTTCATACGTAAGTGTAAAATCTTACACTTGGATTGCTCTCAAATCCTGAGTGACCTCCAATATCCGGATGGGGTACTTTATTTCTGGTTTCTAAAATATAGATATCATACGTACGGTTTTAGTTAGATAATCATAATGAGATTTTATCAATAGCTATAAAATGTTATTCTCTTGATTTTGTCATATTATGAGCGATTTTCGGTGATCGGAAGTAGTACTTTACAGTATTTCCGATTTCTCAAAAATATCACATCTACCGGATTGATTTGTTTTGAACTTTTCATGTAGGTCAAGACTTGATGACAACGCACTGTGACATAAAATGTGACCTTATTAGATGTTTAATTAAATTTTTAAAACATCAATTGAAATTTATTTCTAAAGTTCTAATTTTATGCAAAAAAAATGTTTACGTTCATTTGGTACGCAATTCTTTTACTCATCGATTCTATTTTATTGTAAAATGTGAAGTATTAAAAAAACTCATAAAATCATTTCTATAGCCAGCTTGGAACGAAAGTTCCAACTCCTTTACTGTCAAATAAGAACCGAGAATGTTTAGGGAAGATAACTCTTAAAAGTATTACAACACTGAAGGATTATGAAAAATCTGCCACAAATGTCTCAGAATGTTTTCAGCTTAACTCAATGCAACAAACCCACTGGTTGGTTGAGGCTACACCGGGGGGGGGGGGGGGGTGTAGGCCACGCTGGGGGGGGGGGATCTGTCCGGGATTCAAAGGGTCGATTCTAAATAAATAATATCATCCTAATATTCTAAATTAAAATGTCCGCCTTTAGAAGAGCCTTCAGAGAGAGAGTGGCCGCCTTATTAAATCACAAAGTGGCTTTAGCTTTAAACTACTTAGATCTACTACTTAAATTAAACTTTAGAGTTAGGCCTAGAGATCTAGAAGATAGAAATCTATCTAGATCTAATCTAGATTTTAGTAAGTTAGTACAGAAAAATGTCTGACACAACTAAAGTGAAAATCTTACCAATTGACAGCCCATATGCTGGTGATAATAGAATGAATAAATGACACAGATATATTTTTCCATTTCCATTTAGAGTTGGAAGCAACTGGTGCATTTGAATGCGAAACCAACGATAAAACATAGAAAATAATGGCAGAAATAAGGACGATCAGGTATCCGTGATTTGTTTCATTGATTTCTCGCCATATTTCTTGTGTTTTATGATCTAACTGTTCGTCCATTTTAAAAATTTTTTTAAATGTTTGATTACACAAATTCGTAGAGTAATAAGTAGATCTAGAGTCTAGTCTAGATCTAGATCTTTTAACACGTCTGCGTAACACTTAAGTATTTACAGAATGTTGTACAATAAACAAAACAAGTCACGAGGAAGTTAAGGAAAATGTTGATAGTTACATAATATAACGAACGAGAGCAAAGGTCAAAGTTAATGTCTATCGTCTTGTACACCGTATTCAATTGAAAGCAAATTTCTGGGAATACCGATATAAAATGTCACGGATAACTTTTCCTAAATTGAAAATATCATAGAAAATATTAGATCTAGATCTAGATAGAAATAGAGTTATTTTTAAATAGTATTTGAGACCATACATTCGCATGATTTTAATTAGATCTAGTTGCATTTAGCCAAATATTTAGAATATTCATATTATTTTTACTAGAGTAGCAAGCACTTTCTGAAACTGATTTTAAAAATACATTAAACCTGAAACGTTACAGATCGTGAAGCCTGTGATATCATATTTTGATAGGTAGCTGCAACTTAATTAATAATATTTTTTAATTTATACTTTCATACTTTATTAGGTTGAGGGATATGTGGTTGGGAGGCCTATATACTATATAGCGCACAACTGCCGAACCAGAAAAGCGCGAATTGGGATCCCAGTCTCGAGCAGCTTCTCTCCGACGGAGGGGGGGGCACTTTGATTAGTGACAGCATATCCCCCTGGAAATTTAATTGCGCCCATTTTTGACGTTTCACTCCCTACCCCGGAGAAACAATCTGAAACCCCCCAGGTCTTGAAACTGTAGAAAGTCGCTTAGACTAGCCAATTCTGATGGGTACCCCACAAGTAAAGACGACTGGACGTAGAAAATCCTGCATACGGCCGTAGCCGAAGCCTTCGTCCTTGCTTACCACATTTATACTTTTTCCTTTTACATATAAACTGACAGAAATAGACACTAAGTAAATTAAAATCTGGTACCTAAAAAATAGTATTCAGACTCAACATTAATTGATTATAGCATAGAACTATAGATCTATATTTTTCTTTCTTTCACATTGAGAAAATAAATGTGCCTAGTCTTTAGAATAGTCTTTTTACTTAGTACTTAGCCATACAGATAGAATCAAGTGAGATCATTCACAAAATATTTAATAGAATATAAGATTAATTTCCCTTGTGTGTAAACGATGTTGCGGCTAGGCCTACGGTATTCTACTATTTGAGTCCATTCAAAGCCGAGTTTAGAAGTTGAATTGATCAGTTTTCAGTTGGGTATGTCATTATGAATTTAATGTTGAATCTAAATTTAGTAAAAGGGGAGTTACAAAGCACGTAGATTTCTAATATATAGATCTAGATCTACACTTTTTTACTTTCTCATATATACGTAATACGTAGTAGGCTATAGTCATAGAGAAAGTATTGTAATCGTGCAAAAAAAAAAATCGAGATTTTTACAAATCTCGACGTTTTACACCTCACTGATACGGAAAAACATAATTTTGCAATCTTGTCCGTATGTCTGTGTGTGTGTGTGTCTGTGTGTCTGTCTGTGTGTAAACACGATTACTTGAGTACCGTTACAGCTAGGTTGATGAAATTTCATATATAAGTATTATATATCAAAATCGTAGATCCGTATCAACTTTTGAGCGATTTCCGATAACCGGAAGTGGTACGTTTTCTACTTTGAATTTTTCAAAAGCCTATAACTTGAATACTAGATCTAGATCTAATTCAGATAGATAAATGAAATTTCACATGTAAGTAAAAGATCTAATTCTCTACCTTCTATCAAATTTTGAGTAATTTCCGTTGACCGGAAGTACTAATTTACGCTATTTCCGATTTCTCAAAAAACGCATGTAAATTTATAAAGTACTAATAATATTGCGCACTATTACGCACATTTGGTTTTGGTGCTCGCTTGGTGCGCAATTTTTTTTTCAACTAGATTTTATTCTATTTTTAAAAGTTTAAGTAAACAAAAATCATGTCTATATTCCGAGTTGACATCCCACGTATTGTTATATTAGAATATTCGAGAAAGTTTAGGGGAGATCACTCCCGGTTTATTAATAGACATAAACAGCATTTTCTCTGCTGAGAACTCCACTTTCAAAGTTTCCTGTCTGTGTGTAGGTCACTGTAGACTGTAGGTACTAGATCTAGGTAGATCTACGTACAGTGTACACTTACACTAGTGTACAGTGTACAGTGTGTGTACTGTGTACTGTCTAGGCCTAGGGCAGTCTAGAGTCTAGGCCTACTTTATTATTTTATTTTATTAGTCTTTCTGGTCTTTAGTGTTTAGTAGAGTTTAGTTTAGGCCGTTTGCCAAAAATAAAGATAAGAGTAAGAAACAGACATACAAGACAAGAGTACTAGATCTAGATCTATCTACACAAGTATAGATTTAAGTAGTAAAGTAATATTTTCTAATAATATTAGGGCCTACTAAGTTACCAAGTCCAAGTACTAACTATTAGTATTACTAATAATAACTAAGGCTTAGAAATCTACCAGCTAGCTTAGTTGAAATTATGATGCTAATGTAAGACGTAAGAAGAGCAAGAGTTTTAGTATTAAGAAGAGCAAGAGTTTTAGTAAGACTAAAGCCCTAAGCCTAGGCTAAGCCAAAGCTAACTAATAAATATTAAATAAGTAAGAGTCAAGACTAGTCAATCAAGAGTCATGTGTTGAAAATTTTAAAGAATCTGGGGGGAGAGGGGGGAATTTCTATACCAGTGTCCGATAATAGAATCTTCTTTAAAAAAGGGGTGTTAGGTTACTGGTAGTTAACTAGATACACACATTGTTGGCTAATGTCAATGAGTCAATGCTAACCAAAAGCAAACTACAAGGCAGCAGTTGTTTGATTTTGGAGTTATCTCTCCTAGAAGAGTGGCCGTCCCCAGCTAACGAGCCTCATCTACCTGAGGGTTCAAGATAAAATAATTAAAAACAAACTTAATTTTTAGGCAGATTTCTAAGATGCGCATAGCGCTACAATTACCTGGTTTTTCTTGAAGGGACAGGTATTAAAACTATAAATAATCAAATAGATTTAAATAGGCTATTAAAATAGATTTAAATTTTTTTTTATATACTTAACTTGTAGACTAAATCTCTTTACTAGATATGCTACACTTATACTATAGTATGACGACCCACCCGAAGCACTACTGTTCGACCACACAGTACAGATAGCTTTGTCTGAATATTAAGGCTAAAAGGGTAATTTGATCCCATTGCGCAGATACAAAAAGATAATTTTTTTTACAGATGACAATTTAAAGATCAAGGAGAACTTGGTTTCAAATGGCTTAAAAGCCAAATTATCTGCCCCTAATAGCTGCACATTGTAAATATTCGGAGTGAACCACAGCTCACCAGACGGGTGGGGTGTGAGTGGTGGCGATAAGCCTAGAGAGCGGGGTAGGAATGGCTAAGCCCTTACTTGGTGGTGTCTTGTATGGTCCCCGCGTAGAGAATTATATTTATAGAATCTTATCTAAAAGTAGAAATTCCTATTAAAAAATTTAGATATAGATCTAACCCTAAGTATAAGATCTAGAACTAGAATTATTTTACTTCTACTAGATTCTTTATGCCCAGGTCTAAAACAACATTGATTTCATGAAATTTCCAGTCATACATGTCTTCACTTAATTCTTGCAGACAGAATCTTCATGAGCTTGACCAGACCCATGCCTACACAGTGGTAGAAGTGGTAAAAACCTCTCATAGACATGGATGTTGATGTTGATGACAGCAGCCCAATACGTAAGGAATTATCTTGGTTTTTTTTAAAATAAAACATCACTGTGTGACTGTTATCCAACTATTATTGGTCTCTTGACCATTTTCAGAATCTAATCGTTTCATTATCATACAGCTGTCCAATCATGTTTGTTACTTTTGTGTAAAGACTATTAATATAGCGAATCCCCAAAAATAGTTGCATTAAGTAATATCTGAAGTTGATTTTTATTTAAAAAGCAATTTTTCTAACCTAAGAAATTTAAATTGCTATTAAATATACTGTTGAATATGGATCATTTAAATTAAAAAAAACAAAAAAAAACTAATTTTCCTCCTTAATCATTATCATCTATACAATATGCAAATTTTAAACACAAAATAAATAGCTACGAATTTAACCTTTTTGTAACAATTTTTTCAGCCCCTCCTGCCAAGAAGCACAAAAAACATAAGAAAAAACACAAACACAAGAAGGACATTGAGGCCAGCAGTCATGAAAGCAACAGCACCTTGATGTCACCCAAAACATCCATCAAACTTAAACTCAAGATTGGGAAAGAAACTATGGGTACAAAGAAGTATGTAAACAACACTTACTAACAACACTTACACCAGAATTCATGCACATAATGCACCAGAAACTAAAATGAATCATAAACTCAAGGTTGACAAAACAAAGGGTATGAAGAAGTATTGTAAATAATGTTTTCTAGTAATTCTTACACCAGAAATTATGCACATAGTGCACCCAAAACTAAAATGAAACAAACTCAAGGTTGGCAAAAAAAACAATAGGCACAAAGAAGTATGTAAACAACACTTTCTAGTAATTCTTACTAGTTATTCCTACATTTGAAATTATGCACATAATGCACCCAAAACTAAAATGAAATGTAAACTCAAGACTGATAAAAAAACAAACAAACTAAATAAAGGGCACAAAGAAGTATGTAAATAATGTTTTCTAGTAATTCTTACATTAGAAATCATGAATATTTCATACTAGGGGAATGGGTGGTGGTGGTTAGGAGAGTGGTCTTTACTATTTTATTATAGGGGTCTAGTTTTATCATCATTATTCTTGTTTTTCCTTGTGGAACACATTGCTTCATTTAAGCTCTTCATGGTGTCTTGCTGAACATAAAAATGGCTTAGAGTTAAAGAAAAGCCTTTTGGTTCTTATGTACAAATATACAAAACTATTGCTTAAACTTAAAAATTATGAAAAAAAAATTGTTTGCAAATTCATTCTGTTAGAACAATTAAGGCTTTTTAAAATGAAGCTATATAGCATGAGATATTTTTGTGCTATGTAATATGTGCATAACCCCTTATATTTAAACATTGCATAGTTTCACTTCAAGGGGTTTATAAATACCTCATCATGTTGTTTACAAACAGACACAAGTTCTTAAATTTAATTGTGAAGCATCTTGAACCCACAGTTTTAAAATACTATTCAAACTATTTATTAAAGTTGTGTTTTACAATTACCAATCAGTACTTGAAAAGTAATCCCCATTATTGGTTTAAATTGAGATGTATTAAAGCTTAAATTAACTTTTTTTTTCAGTGTCATGTCTATCGTCAAATCAAATGAGACTAATGAAGGTACCAAGGAAGGTAAGTACAATATTTTGTCAGGGTGCTCTTTCTTTCTGTACTAAACTTTAGATCAAACACTGGCATAAGGTTCATGGACAAATAAACTTCTTGTTTCAGTCAAATCCTCCAAGAAAAATGTGAACAACTCTGATGATGATATATCGGATGAAGAAAAGTGGCTGGATGCCCTGGAGAAAGGAAACCTGGACAGTTACAGTGAGCTTGCCAAGAAGGATCCCTCGCTACTTACAGCCAGACAGGCAAGAAATAAAATCTATTGTTTTTTGTTGAGATATCAGTTAGAGGGGGGTGTTGTGGACTTTATTAAACTTTCTATTTGATGATCATAAAAGCTAAAAGTGATGAGCCTTTTTTAATCTGACGATCGATGGGGCAACTGAAGTAGATCTCATCTGTTTCTTGATGTTTTAAGCTTTCCTGAGTTGGAAAAATTCACCTTTGTAATCTGTCAACTTGTATGTTAACACGATAACTTGAGTACTGTTTCAGTTAGTTGGATCAAATTACATATTTAACTACTAGATCCCATTTGTTTTTGTAAAGTTATGTTTCTGACCTGATGGTCCTCAGGGTAGATGAAGTAGAGTCCATATGTTTCCTGGCCTCTCTTCTTTGTCCCAAACTTACTATTTCCATAGTCTGATTTTACTGGAAGTGTCATCCCATTCCTTAATGGTGTATAGGAATTAATGTGAAAGTCTAGGGGAGATCACCCCCTCTTTGACTTTCTGTTGTAATCTTGATAAGATTTTGGGTGGGAGGGGACTTTTTAGGTTTTCTGTTAAATGGTCTTGTGTTGAAGGGGCCACAACAAAGGAATAATTGTTACTAACACTGCTCTTGCTGAGATTTTAAGTATTTTGGATTTAACATGGTTAAAATGGGTGGGCATTGGTATGTCACGCAGGCTAGTATACACAGTCATTACAGAAATAAATAATCCATCATCTGCTCTATTGACCTTCAGATCACTAAATTGTCTACTTGCTTTCTAGTTTCTATTTATCATGTAATAAATATATGACACTTTCAGTCTATTAGAAATTACTTATTATAATATAAGTAAATTATGAAGTTTGAATTGTAATACTATTGCTTTAATATGTAAGTGAAAATATTTATGTAAACTCTGCAGAAAGCTTTGCTACATGGAAGTCAACAGGATGAATTATTACAGCTGCCATCTGGTAATTTATCTTAGATAAATAACTTCTGAAGTATTGTTACATCATTGCTACACCAATTATTAAAATAGAAAATTTCTCCTATTTTTTAAAATTCAGCATTCACTCTTTGCACAGTTCATTAAGTAACACTTTTTAAATTTAAAACTGGTTGTCAAAAATCTTTACAGAAATTTCTTATCTCTAAAATTTTATAAGGCTCCATAACATTTCAATGAAACTCTGCACTGAAGTGCTGTTTCACATATTTAAAAGTGTTATTTTTTATTTGTATCTATAAGTGGTATAGAACCATTTTCTTGTTTTCTGTGGATTTTGCTAAAAAGAATTGATGGTTTTCACTATAAAACTTCGGTTCTCTCTGTCATACATTTGAGTGTATCAGTTTCATCTGATAATCTATGTTTTAAATCTGTTGTTGGCAGGCTACAAAACAGTTGAGCTCACAGACGAGCAGAAGAAAAAACGCCAGGAGAAAGCCAAAAGGAGACGGCAGCAGGCAAATGAAAAAATGGAAAATGACAAAGTAAAATCTTAATTATTTTAAACATTTTGTTGACATTTCTTAATATTATAAATTGAAACTTTATTAGGGCTGTACTTAAATATATTACAAAAATAAATATGTACATAATTTCATTTATAATATACATATCACATATTTTATGGACATTTTATTTATGTAGCAATCTTTGTTGTTTTAACAGAATCAGACTGTCCATAAACTACTTAAAAAACAAGACAGCAAGAACAAAAGAGCTGGAAAGGTAGGGGACATAATTTAAATCAAACCTTAGCTTTTAAATCTCACATACAGAGATATTTTCTTTAGACTTTTCCCTCTCTTTTTCAATTTTGGAAAATTGTTTGCTGAAAAAAATGTATTTCTGTCTATGTCAGCCTCGTGGAGGTAAACGAAGTACAGCACCACGCATTGTATACAGAAACAGATTAGATGGAATCTACATTCACCTACCCCCTGATGTCCCGTTTCCTTTAACTCCACAACAAGCACCGTAAGTATTTTCAAAATTCTGTATGCCTGACGAGTTAGGGTTAGTGTGATTCTAGAGTACAGTCCTGAATTCATTTGGGTAATCAAAAGTTTTGTGATAAATCTGTAAGCTATCTCAGAGCCACTGATAAAAGTAGGACAACAAAACTTAAGATTAGGATCTTTCCACAATTCCATCAGGGGTCTATTGTTACAGTATACATGTTCTATATAAAACTAATTATAATTGTCAATTTTTATTCTTTTTATATTCTCCTCCTCTCCCCCTCTTCCCTCCCCCCCCCCCCCCCTTCCCCTCCCCAGACAACTTTAGAGATTTTTTAAATAAACATTGTTCAAAAGAAATGTATATGTGAATTATCTTTAAGCCTTGACAGCAACAGCAAATATATTTTACTGCTGATAGTTTTTAGTAGCTCGAATCCAGGGCCTAAAAATCTACTTCTTTACAATTTTTTTTTCTAATAAAATTTTTTATAAAATCAATTTTTATTCTTTCTGTATTTTACTGTTGATAGTTTTTTAGTAGCTCTTACCATGAACCTAAAATCTACTTTACATTTTTTTTCTAATAAAATTTTATTATAATTATAAATTTTTATTATTCTTTCTATATTTTACTGTTGATAGTTTTTAGTAGCTCTTTTCCGGAGCTTAAAATCTACTTTACATTGTTTTTTCTAATTGATTGAAGTTGTTTTGAATATTCGACAGGGTATATCCACAGTTTAAAATTGCCTTTTTTTTTCTCACAATGCATTTATTTTTAATTTTTAAAAATCAGCAGGCCATATCCAGAACTTGTAACTTATGCTTTTTAAAAAATAATTTTATGGTTATTTTAAATTTAAAAACTATTCCTCCTCAGTCCGTACCCAGAACCAAAACTATGTGGGGTCAATGGCTGCACCAATCTCAGGACATCCATCTGTTCCAAGACCAACATTCCTGTTTGTAGCTTAGAGTGTTATAAGCTGAATCTGGAGAACTGGAAAACTCATCCCGTTGTGGAAGATAAACCTGATGTGGTTCAGTAACTGGTGACTGATGGGACGACGTAGTCGAGTGCTCGACTCCTAGCCCCAAAGTCTCGTTCAGATCTAAGTCTAGACAGACGGCAGGATGTCCCTGAGTTTACCTTGCTTGGAAAGGTATCTGACTCATGTTAGGAAAAGTAGAGGCAGCTGGACTTAGTGCTGACCACACCATCCCTTCATATCGAGGTCAAGAAACATGAACTGTACATGTTCATCTGCCTTAGGTATTGTTAAGTCTGAAATCGGACCTTTATTCACTTACCCTTATTTTGTGACTCCCTGTAATTTGAGAGAAACTATAAATTTTGAATCTTTGCTAAGTGTGATCAAGGGCATGCTGATATTGTTTCCACTCTTGGCTAACCCACTGTAAGATTGGTCTTAATCATTAGATAATTAAGCCTTGCTAATTATAAATATGGTTTATTTTATTATATTATACTGCCACATCCACAACAATGTATTTTCAAGTACATTATTTAAAATGTTTGGTGAACATGATTGATACTTTTGTGTGCACCAAAGGTTGTGTGGCTTCACCTAACAAGCATGTAATAACTTCAATCTATCAACAGAATTTGCTAATTAAGTTATTGATGTTTGATAATCTGACCAGTAGTCTGCCCAATTGACAGACTAGAGATATGTACTCGACAAATTAAAAATTAGTTTCTCCCCTAGTTTTGGGGTGCGGTTGACCTGCCAACATACTGTACATTTCTAATGGACTTCCTTGGTTACTGTACAAATGGTACATTGTAATTGAACAATGTTGTTTTAATATAGAACATTAAAAGATTTTTTTTTGCTGAACCAACGTAACACTGTTAGGTATTTGTTCACATTATTTTAAACTTTAGGAATGTGTTATTTTGTTCCTTTTGGAATAACATGGAAAAAAAAGTTGCTCCCCTGCTAAGCCAGAGAAAAAGTTACAACTGTATAACAGATCCAGTCCAAAGTTTTTTGTTTAAATCTCCAAGTAATACGAAATCATAAAGTTAATTAAAAGTATGCACTTAAGTGCATATGTCATGTGTATATATAAATAAATATATATATGTATGTAACTTATCTTTCACATTATTTTATATAAAAAAAATCAGCAATGTTAATAAATTCACATATTCAATGTTAGAAAATGTATAATCACCTGTAGAAATAAGTTTTTAGAATGTTTTGTTTCTCCAGATGTTTTCAAAATTCTCAACATTTGTGTATATCTTGTTGATTTGCAGCTTACATAATATTGTTCATTCATTGATAGGGTAATTCATTTATAGGATAATAAAGAAGACAATTATAAACTACAACTTACTAGTTATTTTTCTTTTAACAAAACAACTCGAACAGGAACTGATCATATTTATTCCACTTGACAAAGACATCTCATTATGAAATCAGCATACTTTAAAACAAAGAACCAATATGAATTGTACAAATCTTGCTTTTAAAGTATTATGTCATACCAAAAACAAGAATTGGGTGTGATATTCATTTAAAAACAAAAATCAGCGTTGATTGTTTATAAAGGAGAAATCTTTGAAGACCCATACACCTTGAAACATCACAAACTTGTATGTCCCCGGAAATGCTGATATGTTTATGCAGTAATTATCCATAGATGGAGTAAATAATTGACTACTTGTCGTAGATGACCAATATTTAATTTCCCTCCTACATATGTTCAAGTAAACCTAGGGAATGAAAAACTGATTCAGAATTTTTCTAGTAAAGCATAATACCTCAAATTAGACGCAGTAAAAATATTATAGTGGAGCATACAAAAAAATTATTAACAAATACTTTGCATTCTTCAGTCATCATATATAGCATGCTTGTAAGCAAAATGTAATAATCTTAAAATTAATCACTAAATAATATTTTATCATTATGTCAACACACATAGATCGTGCATGTGAGCAAAATGTAATAATCTTAAAGTTAACCACTATCATCATCATTATGTCAACACACATATAGCGTCCATTTAAGCAAAACATAATAATTTTAAAGTTAAAATATTTTTTTCACTGTCATCTTACATAGCATACATTTAAGCAAAATGTAATAATCTTAAAGTAAATCACTAATTTTTAACTGTTACATACTTTTGTCAGTAAAAATTAGATTCCACTCTTTTAAAACGGTCTAATATTTCCTTCATGGGCTGTCATAAAAATGATCACTACGATTCAATTGGTTAGAGGCATTGATAATTTGATACTTGATTCAGTCATAGCTAATCCAGAGTTTGATGGATATTTAGAATTAAATGTTCTTTCACAAAACAATAACAGGATGTTTCTAAAACAAATTTCTACAATCTTAATAATAATGAAAAATATGAAATTTAAAAAAAGGAATAAAAATAAAAAATATAATAACATTTAAATAAGAAATAATTTTACTAGAAAGGAAAATAAGTATTTATCAAAACTGCATAGTTTCGATTGAAATAGACAATGCAGTTTATATACTAAACTATTGTACATTTAGAAAATCCATAAATGAATATTGAATGACAAATTATAGCATTTTAAAATGAAACATATATTTTAAGAATGTATGGGTTATTACAAAACAGGTAGGCCTACCGTCATTACCGAAACAAAAAATGTTGCATTTAGGATCACAGAAATATGACTATTTAGTAATCATGACTAGGTTGGTTGTTGGAAATATATTTCAACCTTTTTTCACTGTGCACATAATCAACTATTTTGATCAGCTAGTATCATTTTTTTTTTAAATTGTTAAATAATTCACCTTAATTTGAAATTGTGAAACGATTAATCTTAATCACATATAGATTCTAGAGGCAATCATAGTTGCTAGTGATTGTAATATAAAAGAAATTTATTACATACTCAGTGATTAAGAGGAAAAAATGAACTAAAAATACTTGGAAAAGGATGAATACACAATTGCTTTATTCATGATATTCAAAAGTCATTACCCTATTGAAAGAATAAACTACCCCAAAAAATAAAAACAAATTTTGCTCACTCTGAAACAAATATAATTGCCATAATAATTTTAAATTTGTATTTTATTTAAGTAGAGTAACATTTAAATAAGAATGTATGTTGAGATTTTTTGTATACAAATGCAGTTTGTTTTTGTTAATTTTGAATTAATTTATGAGAACTAAAATCAGAAAGTGTGTTTGAAGAAACAGCCTGGATTTGTTAGGAAATTATGTTACTTACTGTGAGATAAAGCATTTCTAAAATTCAAATAAAAATAAAAAGCAGTATTGACATCATGGAGAAAAATATTTCACCAATATCACCATCAAAAGATATCAAGTAAGTTTCATTTCAAGGCAGATTAATGTTACAATCAAGTTCAAATTTAATCATAAAGACAAAGTGCTTTTACACCAATCACTATTAATTACAGAATTTTAAATTTACTTAGCCTATCAACGTCAAGTAAACTGTCTTGATAAAATTGTACAGAATTACAGATATTTAAAGCCTGAAGTCAATATATAAACATGAACAACAAAAGTTTTTTTTAAATCTCTAGCTGAAGGAAGAAAACTTGGTAAAAACAACCAAAATAAAGTTTTAAAAAACTGTATATAATTATAATAAACTTTATCGAACATTTGATCTATTAGAAAATTTGTCGACTCTTGTCAAATTGCAATTATACTTTCCTTATTTTAATTTTAAATTAATAAAGCTAGATTCAACAAAGAGAATAGTTTATTAGCAAACAATTAGTTTTATAAGTTAATTACAAACATTGTATGGTTAAAATAAAACTCCTTGCCCTGGAGTTAAAGCATATTTGGTTTTTTCTTGGTTCCATTTTCTGACTTTAAATTTAGAAAGACAGACATACTTGTGATGTGACCTGAACCATTTTGATTTGAATAAAAGTAGTAAAGTAAATTTTAGAAGCATTATTTTAATAATTTAATCTGTTATACATTTTATTACAATAATTATGCATTAAATTTTTAAAAATGTTTTGTTAACAAAAAGTATTGCTATTTTTATGAGGTTAAAAAATTAACATGTATGAGACATTATTTTTAACATGTAAAAATTCTCAAATGAAAAAAAAAAAAAAAAAATTAAGACAAAAAAAAAATGCAAACTTCTATAATAAATTGATGCAGGAGTTACCCTTCCTCTCTCAATACACACATTCAGCATAAATATGGAATATTGAACATTTATTTGAAAAGACTTTAATTCCTCTGGTAGATAGCGAGTGGTTGATGTTTATCTTCTGAAATAGAAAAATATTAAATATATATAATAAGCTGTTATTGCAAAAGCAAGAATATGCAATTAAGATACTAAGTAACTTAAATTATATCTTCTTAATAAAATTATTCTTGAAATATTAATTAATTTTGATTCACTTAATTAAAACATTTGAAATTTAAAAAGTCTGTCTTGTATAACTACTTTAATAAATTATTAAAAGAAATTTTTTCAGTTGATAGCTTGAAAAAAATTGAGGCTAAAAAAAGCAAGGAAAATTCTACTTATTCAGAAATATCTCACTACCACTGACTAGCAGCTAACAGTGCACGAAACATGGGCCAGATAGATGCTATTTCTATCAAAGAAAAACCATTGGAAAAATATAATCCCATAACCATGTGGTAAGCTTTCATTATTTTATATTTATTAAAAGTACTATATTTTAGGCACATTACAAAAAGTAGTAATTGCTTTAGCATTATAAACAATACTACATTTTTTTTTTTTTTGCATTTGGCATAGTATAAAAAAAGATTTTAGATTTAAGTGATTGTGAACAAAGTATTAATTGCTACAAATAATGCATAACTATAAGCTAATGTTAATAGTCATAGCTTATTTGAGGTTAGCGAAGTAAATTTTATAAATTTAGATAAAAATGTATTAAAAAGTGGGTTAAATAATTTCCAAATTAAATTCTAGTCTAATTATGAAAGTTAAATTTAACCGGCATATTTTTTAACATTTCAGAATAAACAAACAGGCCCTAAAAATGGATCCTAGTCAATCTATTAATACATTATTCGTTAAATTAATGTAACAAGGTTCTATTTTTAAGAAAGAATATGAATATAATTTACAGCTAGCGTATTTAATTAACCACCTTCACCAGTTAAAAATAACTTTATAAAAGTTATTAAGAGTATACAGAAAAGGTAGCTTAGTTTAACAAATATAAATATGCACACAATGTTATACTTATCATGTAGACGATGATGCAGTTCCCCTGATATATCTGCTATCAACTAATTAAAAAATCTAATTGACACAACTAGTTGTATTTTTAAGCTTTAAAAAATCAACTAAATACATTTCATTATCTTATTAGCACTTATGAAACCAATGTTTTTAAGTTGAGTAAAGCATCATTTTAGCTAGATATAAAAAGTAATTAATTATTTGAGCTTGACAATGATAAATTAATTAAACCAACTTAGTGGTTATTGTGGCCATTTAATTTATTGAACTAATTGAGTTATTGTAATAATTCAACACATGAAGTAATTGTATTTTCCGAGATTTTTCAACTGGTTATCAAATTATCATAGTTTCTGCACACATTTAATTAATCATCCATGACAATTATGTGACAACAGTGCATTAGATTACAGTGCTTGGAGAGAGAATAAGCAATGCTTTTATCAATGGGGTTGGAAGTATTAGATACGGAAAAGTATGTGGGATTTGTATGTGTGCATGTATAATAGATGTTATAATATATATTTATATATATATGTATTCATATATGACTGGTGCATTTCAGATAGATGCTATAAAAATATTGCTTTAAATATGCTGTGGGGAAAAAAGTATTCCATGGAAAATAATGGTAATTTTACAGTGTTTTTTTATGACATGGTACAATAGTGACTACCAAATACAGATTTTAATAGGCTTAAGTAAATGGCAATTTTGCCTAGATTCACTTTTCAGATGTCTAAAAACATTGTTCACATCAATCCACCACTACGTTGACTGAGTTTTCTTCACGATATGTTTTAGAATAATTAGTGATACAAAAAAAATTGCAAATTCAACTGAAAGATAGATAAGGAAAAAAAAAATCATTAAATTAGAAAAGAAGTTTGAAGGTAATAATATTTCAGTTTCTTGTTTCACCTAAGAGGGAATTAGTGTAGTCTTGTTTGAGTTTAGGTTTGAAATCACACAAGGCATGCTTGCATACAAACACGAAAAGAAAAAGAAATAAATACACAAAACAATCAAACATTGGAGTTAGGATTTCCATAGTTTTTATTCAGTTTTATTTTATTAAAAAGAAATGTTCTGATCTTTTTATGCTTTCCTTAACACAAATATTTTCTTTAATAATAATCCACAAAGTATGTAATTATATGATGTAATCTATTTTCTTTAGTACTTTTAAAACAAACAAAAGCTATTGCTTATAAGGTGATGAAATGCCTTTTTTTTCATAACTCAAATTTCTGAAAAAAAATTGTTAGGAGAAAGCATCCATTCATCAGCTGATTATTCCAAATGTAACCAAATGTGTAGAGCGTTAAAAAGTTATCAAAAGCCCATTTTTTAATCAGCACATTAAAATAGCAATAAGGATAAGTATTCATGGGAAGTTTTATTATTTGAAGTAAGAGAACTGTTAGGTAATGCATATGCGCAATAATGTAACTTATTTTTAACTGTTTATATATTTTTATATATTTATATATATACTAAACTCAAAATACCCTGTCTCAAAAAGCTAAACAAAATTTACTGGTCATCAAAAAAATAAATATCAAGGATGTATGGAAGCTAAACCTATGCTGCAGTCATTGAGTGACTCAAGAAACTGAAATAAGTTTACAATCATCAGGGGGTAAAAAAAAAAAACAAAGGGAAAAAGAGCAAAAGGAATGAAACAAAATAAATAATATTTTTTACATTTACATTACAGTAATAGATAGAAAGATGTAGTTATAAAAATAAATCATCAAAAATATTTTTTCAAAACAGATACACTGTCATTAAATTATTGTTACATATTTCACTTCATACAGTTTTTAAAAAAAAAATTATAGTAATGACAATGTACAGTATATACGAAACACATTTTCTTTTGAGTTTTATCATATGTCTTGTGTTCATGCAACCAAAACACCATTACACCATCTGTTTAGCTAGAGAAATAGACTATTCACAATTAGGTAAAATTGAGTCAATTTAATTCAGTGTCTTTTGTCACAGGAGGTACTGCCAATGAATATTGTTGCTTCTTCACACTAGCTAGTTGTAAGGCCTTGGTAAAATAGTATAAACAATATTTTCAATCCATTTACTTCAACTTAAGTAGTAAAAAATATCTAGAAATAGTAAAATCTTCACTTGAAACAGTAAATTCTTCAAAGGACTCTCAATATTGCTGTGTCTTTAACGACAGTATTTTCTTCAAGCATTTAAACACAAGGTGATTTAAAAAAATGTTCAACTCTGATGTTAAAGAAAATTACTACAGACATTAAATACCCATCCTAAACAACAACTGTTAAAATAACATACACACAACCCACACATACAGCCAGTAGCATTCCAGCTGGATTTAAACAGAACTTCTTCACAAAATCTATCGACTCCCCTCCCTCCAATTAGAACAACACATTTACACAACAGTGAAAGATATGTAAATCAACAGACCTATGACAGTTATTTGCCCCCTCGCATTTTGGTATGAAAGACACCAATGCAGTTTATTAAAAACACTTCACTAGTAAGTAACCATAGGCAGGGTCATGTAACAGCCGATGGTATGGTGGATCACTGAGTTACAAGCAGTAAGAAATATTTCTTGTCCAAGAAAAATATGAAAAAGTCTGTTTCAGCTGATTTCTTGATAATCCCCACAAGAAGAAAAATAAAATCACATTACAGTACAAAGAAAAATCATTCCGATTGGACAAACAAAATCTTTTGGAAGACAAACACAGCATTATGGGTAATACACAAAACGTAAATTAAACTAAAATATGGTAAAATAAATGTTTCAGTTATGTACAGTTTAAAAAAAAATTCTCTACACATTTGAAAACTGGATGTAATATCTTTAAAGTTCAACCTAAAATTTCTATTACTTTAAAAACTAATTAAAAAAACATGGTTCTTTTTATGTCAATTTCAGAAGCTTATTCTAAGGAAAACTTGTACAGTGCAGACGATAGCTTTAGCAGTTGATATACACAAATAACCCTGAGATATGTGAATTCCCAGAATTCATTGGTCAGTAGTTGAGTAACATACATTAAGTGTGTAATGTATAAATAGGTTATTGGTTTTTAATGTTAGTACTGTGCTCCAATAGACATAGAAAGTATGCAGCTCTGGTGTTATTATAAGTCCCTTATGTTTTAGATAAGAAGCCTCCTTGTTTCAGACATGAACATTATGTTTAAAATTTTAAAAAACCTGTGCTAAAAAATCTGGAATAAGCCAGGAACATTTCATCTGGCTTTTTGCAGTTAAAAAAAATCTTTAAAATAAAATTATTTAAATGCTGATATCAATTGACATAAAAAAAAATCCTTTAATATGAAACAAATACAATTCTATTTTGTTGTTTATCTGTGATAAACAGTTTTAAACTGTAAAATTTTCAGCACTTTTAAATAGTTTAATATCATCGACTGGTTACGCCAAATGTATCCTGCCATTTGGCTCAAGCCTTTATGCTAATCAAATTATTTACAAGGTTTAAAAATAAAATGTATGCAATAAATATGCAATATACAGAAACATCAGTACACAATTTACTGTAAAAATATTTTTTTAAATCTGTTTACTGCAATGCTTGAAGCAAGCCTAAAAAAGTTGTTTCAAAAATTGATTGTTGTTTGAAAAATCAGACATCCTATTGCAAGAGAAATAATTTGATTGCTTGCTTCTGCACCATGCAGAAACTTCGACATAAACAAAATACACACAACTCAATGTTAAAGCCATTTTTCTTGGTTGCCTATTAAAAATATAAATCTGAGTGAGATCTAACAGAAATTAAAAAACTGGGATGAGACCATACCCCAGTGAGAAATGCTACAAGAAAGTTTAGGCCAAATCACAGGTTGTAATAAAAATCACATTTTATATAATAAGCAATTAGAGAGATGGGGGGCTGGTAAGTGCTTGATTAGATAAAGAATGATTAGAGTGTGAGCGCCAAGCTATTTAGGCCTACTATACTGAATTTATTTTAAAGCAGGCAAGTAGACCTATACATGTGTAAGAAAATGATTGGTTAAAGCTTGTGGATACAACCAATCAAAACCCTCAGTATAATTAAGCATAGCTAATCCTCAATCCAACACATGCAGACTACAAATAACTTTCACACTATCTGCTGTAGTGCTATGTGTTTTCAAAAGTGAAAAAGAATTTTTTTACCCCCAACTTAAAAAAAATTGCCCCATTTATATTGTAAAAACCCTCAACTTTTACATGTATATTATGTAATAAAATATTTTAGTTAAGCCTAAGAATAACCCATCATAAAAAAGTTAAGTATTTTTAAAATATATCTGTTTACAACTAATAAAACAAAAAAACAGTTGAGGATGGTTTGAGTTAGGGTTAAGTTTACCATAAAATAATAATTTAAAAAAAAAAAAAACTTGCTAGAAAACATGTACACTAGTGAACAAAACAAAAACTCATGCAGCACACAAGACTGGTGTGTTAGCTAGCTCTGTGGGCACACAGCCTCCCAACTACACACACAGCTACACCTAAATACTGGCTAGAAGGTGGAGTTATAAATAGATGAAAACACTTCATTACCAAGAGAATGTATATTACAATTGTTCCATCACATTAGCTAATGGTACAGGAACGTCTGTTATGAAAGAAATTTGGGGGGTGGGGGGTACAGGGGGATTTTTTAAAGAATGTATTTACAAGCATAAGAGCTGAGTGTAATTTATTAAGTAAGCACAAATAAAAATTATAAATAAATGGAATTATATTCTTGTTAAGTGCAGGAGCAGAAGTTTAACTTGGAAGATATTTCTTTAACGACAGTAATCTATTAAACTTAAGTTTTTAATGTTAATCAGATATGTAAATGAAACAACAGGTAATTACTTGTGTTGATTTGGCCATGAATAGTACAAAAAAGATTAAGGAAAACATGAATCATCAATTATTTGGAGAAAAAGGCAACCGTAATTGATTTCATACTTGATACAAATAATTTAGGTATGTTAAAATATAAATGTATTTATTGTAAATTATAATATAATTATTATGCTCACAGCATAATATTATGAGGACAGTAATTAAAGCAATGTGCAATGACGATAAAAATCTAGTTTTTTAAATCAAGGAGAAAAATATATTCCAACCAAAATTTTTTTCTTCTGATTAAAAAATTCTTTATCAACATGCTTGAACGATTGATATCAACACAGACATGCCATCAACACAAGCCCACACTACAACACATCTTATGCACACAATCAAATGCCAGTATCAGAGTATTAGAGATAAGCTTCCACCTAACCAGACAGAAGAAAGCTAGTTCACTACTATACTGTAATGTGCCATTAGTTCATTGTTTTAAGTTCTTAAATAGATGAGCTTTTGAAACAAAGATTTTATGTTTGCCTACATAACCACCGGTTGAGATGAAGGTAAGCAGAACCACCGGTTGAGACGTGTTACCAATGCCACCAGTGAGAGGCTGGGTACACAACAGTGTAAGAGCTCCATATTTATAGCTCAGTTAAATTACAGCCATAGGCTATTATACAATTTTGTCTATGATCATTTTATTTAGCCCAATCAGGCTGAGAAGAAAACTGATGTCATGCTCAAAACCAAACTCAACTTTTGATTAAAAAATTTTTCAAAATAATTCTTACCCCTCTCTTAACCATTGAATTTACCCCCTCTCCCAATTACAAGGGTAACCCAATAACACTTTAACTAGCCCTTATAGCATAGAATCAAATTTATGTCTTATAACTAAACTGTTTATTCTTTATCCAGGGCAGCTAATGATTACTGACCTCTGTACATACAAATAATCACACCCGATGTTTGTGGAATGTTAACTTAGAGTATCACAAAACCTAGCTAACCCTAACGCGCTGCCATTCAAATGCTATCAAGAGGAGAAAAAAAAAAACACGCCATCCAATGTGTTGAGAAATGTGTCGTGGCAAGAAGTGTTAGGCAATAAGACACCCAGTCCCAAGTTTCTAATCTATGAGCTGACTCGGCAAATCAGACATAACCAGTGTATAAAAAAAACCAGATGATAATTAATGCACAATGGTATCTATTCCACAGAAGGTCTGAGTGTTGTAGAATTGCATAACTCAGACACCGGTTTAGCTTGGTAAAACAAAAATATTCCAAGCAATAAATCTGTTTACTAGTTTTTAAAATAAATGAGTTACAAAAAGAAAATGACTAAAACTGAAAAAAAAATTTGATTTCCTAAAGCTACGTTATCATACAAGCCGTTGAAGGTGTGAGGGGCGGTTATGTGTACCCGGGTAGGCTCGGCGCCTTTGCTGTTGTCTTTGGGGGTTGGCGATGGGTAAAATAGCAGAAGTAGTAGCGTTAGACCTGTGATGGTGTGTTGGGATCGCCGATGTGGCGGGCGGGGCTCCACCGGCCGCTCCGCTCGTGTCCATTTCTTCCATGTCATATCCGTTGAGTGGGCGGGATGAAGCAACTACTGTGGTGGGTGCGTGGCACTGCTGAGGTCCTCGGTTTCTCTGGGCTGCGATGTCGTGGGCAGCTGCAGCGTTAGCTTGATAAAATCCTTCTAGGCCATTGTTTAACATGTAGCTGAAGTTAAAAGATAAAATACCTCTTATAATTGAGTACCACACAGTAATAATAGATAGAAAGATCTATTGTAAAGGGGCTTGATAAGCAAATATCGATGGCATATATAGAAGTAATATATATCCTGTTACCTTTGGAGACACGCATACCCAGAAGTGTTTAATCATTGTCATTGTAACAAAGCTTATCATCTTATTTGTAAAAGGATAAATATTTATTTGAATACCTTTCCCCTTTATAACTTTTGCGTGGAGACCTTGGTCCTCTTTCAGAGATCCAAGGCTGTGTGGCCAAGTCAGCTAGGACAGATGGCGCTACATATGTAAATCCCTGTGGAAGAAGATAAATGATATTCCTTGTTCAAGTTATGGAAATAATTAACAACACATGCAGGGAAAATCTACTTAAAAAAATATGATTTATGAAATATGGTACTTATTTCCTTGATGACCAATATATAAATATTTATTGCAAACAAAACCAACAATATAAATTGTAATATTTAACAGAAAATGATGGCTAAGTCCTTTATATAACTAATATTCAAGATTAAATGAAGGAGTGAATTTTTAAGATTCACAACCTAAGTAACCTAATTATGTATTAATTTACTTTGACACATCCTAGTGTGTCAAAGTATGCTCCGCCAGAAATCTGAATAAAAAAATTCTTTCGATTTCTGGATTTTGTGTGTATCTGGTCAGTCACCAATGTCATGCACTTGATTTCCTATCCCACTCACCTCAAAGATATTGATGCTGGGACTGAAGACTGACATGTCTACAGGAGAATCACAGGGAGTCTGCTTGGTGAACTTGGTGTCAAAAAGGCTAACATCGTATGCACTTGTCTGTGGTTAAAGTATTTATAAATAACTTAAAGTGCTTATAATTTAATCCAAGGTTGCATAAACTAAAAAAAAAATTGTAATAAATCAAGACAGTACAAAAGATTTCACTATTTCTTAACACTGAGATAAAGATGGAAACACACGGACTTAATACTTTAATCAGGCCACTGAACACTAATTTAACTAATTAGAAACTTATCAGAAAAGATTTTGCACAGCAATGCGAAGTAAAATTCAAGATCAAAGCTTACCACTCCTATTTTAATTGGTGGTTCTATTCTTTTATGAAGTAGATCATTCCAATTAGTATGTCTGAAGAAGGCATGGCTCTGAAGGAAAACAAAAATGTTGAAATTAGCAGGCACACAACAAAAATAATACAACTTGTATTTTATCACAAACTATTTCAAATTTTCATTCTCTTCATCATTGTGTTTTTAAAATTTGTCTTAAAGCATTCCCAGAGGGAAGCTAAATTCCACACTAAAATGTATGAAATCCAGACAAAATACTACAACTATATATGTTTTAGGCTACTTATTAAAAAAAAAAAATTACAGCAATTTAACAAAGACATCATTTAAATGCCAGGTGAAACAAAAAACATAACTGGCCAATACAAAGACTGGAAAACTCTTTGGCTACAACCATAACATTTCTTGAACATTCAACCCTAACAGATAGCCAGGCTATCCCAAGAACATATAGACTCTACCATATTCTTACCTTAATGGGTCCAGCATTCAACCCTAACAGATAGCTAGGCTATCCCAAGAACATATAGACTCTACCATATCCTTACCTTAATGGGTCCAGCATCATCAGGTCCACTGCCTAAGCGCTCAGATGGATTCTTCTTCAGCAACTATAAGAATAAACAGAGAAGTTGCATGTAATCAAACTGATACTTGAGAACTACAATAATAAACAGAGAAGTTGCATGTAATCAAACTGACATTCAAGATTAATGATGACAACAGCCAAAAAAACCAACAACAACAAGTTCCAGGTTACTAAACTGAAGGTTAACATTGAAAACAGACAAAAGATAAACAGAATACCTTCTTCAAAAGGCCACGAGCTTCATTAGTTAGGTAAGGTGGAAGACTAAGCTTTGCTCTTAAAATCTGTAGAAAAATAAGGATTATTTCTATTTGGCTTTCTAATTTAAGGAAACAAAATGTACAAATGAAACTGAAATGAGCACAGGCTACATTACAAGTGGAGTGATAAATCCAGTATAAACAATACTGTTAAATTATTTCGAGCTTGTGTTATTTCAAACTAAAAAAATAATTATTGTTAACCTTTAAAACATACCAACTTTAACATAATCCTTACCTTATCAATAGTTTTCTTTCTATTTTCACCAGAAAATGGAGGCTAAGAGAAAAAAAATGAATACTGTGCAGTTTAATAAATCAGAAAATAAAAGTATTGGGTTAAAAAATAAAAGCATAAAAGCTAGGAATAAAACGTAAAACATTATTAAAAAATGGTATTTTCTAAATATACCCACAGAATATTATAAATATCATATTTAAAACTTCCACTATTTAAATCTTGAAAGACTTAAAAAAAAATGTTCCATCTCTAACTCACCTGCCCAGTAAGCATATCATACATTAAAGCACCTAAACTCCACCAATCAACTGCCTTTCCATGACCTGACCTTTGAACTATTTCAGGAGCCCTTAAAATAAAAATTAAACAATGTACAGATGAAAATAGTTGGGGGGGGGGGGGGAAGCTAAATTTAAGCTACAGGAAAGACAGCGACATAACACTTACATGTATTCAATAGTTCCACAGAATGTGTGTGTTATATCACCAAGAGAAATACTTTCTTTACATAGCCCAAAATCTGTTAACTTAATATGGCCTGCAACAATAAAAAAAATGTTATGCAGACAATTTTACACAGAACACAGAATTGACCAATTGATAGCTTTCTTCACAATAATTGTTTTAAGCAATAAATGCATTAAATTACAATGTTTTAACTATAATTTCAACTACAATATACTAAGCAAAATGATTTAGAAAAAAAACACTATATATATTTTTTTAAATGTGTATGGACAAATGCAATTTAAATAATATCAGATAAATCTAATCAACCTTCAGAAACTATGACAATATAGATTAAAATTAGCTACCATAATAGTTTTAACATGGTTTTTTTTTAAAATGAACATACAACTAAACTGATCTTTTAAATTCTGTGTCTTAGTTTTGAAAATAAAAAAAAAGACCAACCTTTAGAATCAAGCAAGACATTCTCTGGTTTCAGATCTCTATATATAACACCAAGTGTGTGTAGATGTTCAATAGCCAACAGAATTTCACCTAGGTAGAAACTTAACAAAAAAAAAACAATTATCAATTTAGTCGTAAGTAAAACAATATTTACACAACTACAGCTTTAGGTATAAAAATTTATTAAAAACAAAATGTTTCAAAATATTTCAGAATTTATCAATAAAGGGAACATAAATTAATATCCTAACTATGTTGTAACAATACCAGAGATAAAAACTTCAAGTTAATAAACAGCTTAGAACTATAAAACTGAATTGATATTATACCTGGCCATGTCCTCCATGAAAATACCCTCTCTTTCTAAATGGGTAAACAGTTCCCCCCCTGGAAGATATTCTAATATCAAGTACAGTTTTCCGTCTGTTTGGAAAGCATAGTGCAGATCTACAATGAATGGATGCTGAAAAAAGTGAAAGAATATTTCTAATAATTGAACTTTATGGACACACAAAAATTACAAAGCAAAAAAAAAATACTATAAGGAGAAATGAACAAGGACTGACACGTATCAAAAAAATTATCCTTACACTACACAGATAAGAACAAGACAGTTTAAGTATAGTAACAATTTATTAAAAAATACCTTAATGAAGATGAAAACATTAAAATCAAATTGTGTAAAGAAACTAAACAAAATAATTGTAAAATACCTTTACTGCCTCAAGGATGTTACGTTCAGCACGTGTGTGGGCGGTGTCTTTCTGGTTTCTTGCTATACTGGCCTGAATACATCAAGGTGAAAAATTTTTCTTACTTAACAAGGTCACAACTTATTTTAAATGAACAATTTTCAACAATTAATTAGCTATACAACATAAATAGTATTTCTGATTATAAGTGACAGAATACACATGATTTAGTTTACCTTTTTCAAGACTTTCATAGCATAAAGTCGTGGGGGGTCATACTTTTTCCTATTCTCATCCAGCATCTCGGCCAACAACACCTTCACAAATGCATCAAACAAGGATATGATTTAAAGTAACTATCTTATGCACAACCCAAACATAATCTAAACCAACTAGCTACTGATAAAAAAGTTAAATTGGTTTTTATGAAGCATATGGGCAACACAAGTCGTAGATGTATTAACTCTATCATTCTACATATATTTAAGACTTTTTCTTAAGTCATATCAGCTGGTACACAAAAAAGTGGATGTGCTAGATTATTGAAGCCTGGCTATACAGTGTTAAAAAGTAAAGCATTCATTGAAGCACAAAAAACTCAGAAAGATAAAAGATCTTGCGAGATAAGGTACTATTTTCTACCTTGCCATAGCCGCCTTTCCCGAGCAAACTAACTATTTCAAAGCTTTCTCTTCCAATCTTCCGAACTATGCTGGGATTCACTGTCTGGGCTGACAGCTCCAGAGTCTCCATGATCTCCTCACTGAAACCAAATACAAAGTGCTCAATCGATGATAAAATTTAGGACAAACTGATTATTTAAAATAATGGAATGGGAACAAATTGTTAACTGCCAAATACTTCTTTAAACAAAAGTATTTTTTTTTCTTTTAAGTAAACAAATTGATGAAAAATAGGTTTAAAACACTTTACATCTAATAAATTAAATGTAACTCACTTTGGCAAGCCATCACCTCCATATTCCTGAAAGAAATTAATTTTACATAAATAAAAAAAAGTTCTCCCCCTTATACAATCTGTTACAACATTTTTGTAGAAAAACTTAAACTTTAGGCCTATATACTTTTATAAGACCTAAGTTGTACTACAATGATTGAGAATGTGTTTTCGTTACAAACTGTAGGCTATTATTTGTCTTAAACATTTCTTCCCAATTAGCTATTAGGCCCCATATTCAACTTTAGTATCTTTAGTTAGCCTACTGGTTTTGTATTTATTTTTAACTTATTGCAACAATTTCACCAGTTGGTTTAGATCTGGCAGGGGATAACATTTTGCCTGAGATTCGGGGAATACTTCAAAATAGTCTTCTATTGATGTGGGTCCAAATGTCAAATTTTTTTGCTTGTATATTTAATTATGTGCACAGCACAGTTAATAAACTTAAGGGCAGAACTAACATTAACAGCTTGTCAATATCACAATATGAAAAAAAGGCTAATGAATGCATTAACCTAATAAAGGCTACATCAATCAATATCAGTATTATTTATATAGGGCCTAAGTGCTTTTTGGGAAATTTCACAAGGCAAAACTCAAATAGGCTTATGAATATCGGTACTAAATTGCAGTTGCTTTTGGCCAAATCCCTAGATCAATGATTTTTACTTGATAATTTATTTGTCAATTGTACAAGTGTTGACTCATTACCATTACCCAGATCATACTTTCTGAATATTACACTCCAATATTGGTAAAAATTTATTTAGTGTAGAGTGTAGACTTTGTAATCTGCATTTAGGCCATTTTATTTTATTTCCATTCTTTAGGCCTATTTTAATTAAATTAACAAAAACTAGATTAGTAATTTGACAAACATCTTATTTCTATAGTATAAGTACACACATCACCAATTAGATTTGGATATGGTGATGCCCATTAAATTAGTCATTTACGCCGTATGATACGAACGATTGATCATTATTCATAGTCATTGTATTTAATATTTTAAAGCAGCTTCGTGAAAGCAACTCAGACACTGGGCAATATTTAAAGTGGTGATAGTGCTAACCTGTTGGCGCCCACTAGATTCATCGGTCTCAAAATATTCATCATCGGACAATTCCTCTGATCGTCCACCTTCTTCGGTGAGTTCTAAGTCAAATACACCAGCCATTTTTCACACCAGGGAATCTTCGTGGAATCATACAACATTGGAATTAAGGTTGAGGATCAAGTAAGGCTCTAGGTGCCGATTTCCCCTCACGCAATTTGAGGGATTCCTTGTGACGTAAGGTCACGTGCTTCCGGGCTAAGTATTGTCCAATGAAAACGTGTTAACAATTCATACAGGAAATGCGCAAGGACCAATAAATGTTCACGTTGATGTGGGGTTTCCCCGGTGTAAAGCTTGACTAACAAGAATTTTTATTTTGTTCAATTTTTTGGCTTTTTGATAATATTTTGAAATGAGCGTCTACCCTTCTCTTTAAAATGCAGTGGGGCCTAAATCTTGGTTTTATCAATAAACTGGATTATAAATGTGACCATAAAAACAATGTGATTTAAAATTAGGTTTAGGGCTGCGAGATGAGAAATATGACTCAAAGCACTAGATCTAGATCTATATCTAGATCTACAATCTACATCCATCTAATCAACGTTTCTATTTTAAAGCAACAACTACCGTTCTTTTAAGTTGATTGTGTAACGTCACACAATCTGACCCCGCCCACTTTCATCACACGTCGTCACAAAATTACGAACACCCCCCTCCCCCTGGGGTGTGATTACATTTATGGACGCCCTTTTTCCACACTTTAAAGGATGCCTCTAAAATTAAATCCAATTAAAACCTTTTAAATCAATCTTAATACATTAGTAATGCAGTTCAAAATCAATTTTATTTTTTTAAATCTCTTTTGGCCCCACCGTTGCATTGGCGCCCGAAGTGGCTGCCCCTAACCCCTCCCACCCTATTCCCTACCCCAAGCTACGCCACGGAGTTTGAAGCGTAGCCTACCCATCAGCGGCGACATGTATTTGTTTTATTTATATTACATACGCAGTTCAGTAACATTTTACGGGGTAAAATTGTGTTTGCTCCGTAGTAGGTAGGTGGGGTACATTGTTGTTTTTCTTCACTGAAGTATATCTACCTAGATCTAGAATCTAGATCTAGTTAGCCAAGCTTGGGCCTAGATTTTGTGAGACACGGTATTTCTATTTTTAGAAACACGTCATTTGATCCAATATTAGAAATATAGAAGAATGAATTGTAGTATAATATTACTACCAAAAGAAAAGAAAAAATTAAGTCTACCCGAAAATATTTGGACAACAATATATCTCATCGACAGGGGTCGTGCACACATTTCACTACACGAAGATGGTGGGAGGGGAAGGCAGTTTCTCTATTTTTATAGGCCTACAGTTAGAGGCGTAGCGAGGGCGGGGCGGAGGGTGCGGACCGCAACGGGTTACACCATGGGGGGGGGGGGGTGACACCAAGGGAAAAGAAATGCAAAATATACAGAAGAAAAATGCCTTTTAAATTAATGATTAATTAAAGTTATATAGTCTTTTAAGTACAAATTGACAATTATTACAAGAGGGTGGGGGTGCCACCATGACGTAACGTGCTAACTATAGAGAAAACAATGCTACATTCAACTATATTATTACCAGACTTTAGATAAACATCGTTACTATTAAGTCTGCAGTGATTAAAGCTTATGCACACATAAGTAGGCGTATGTAGCATATATTTAAATTATAGGCTTATGTAGGCCGACACACACATACACACACACACACACACACACATATATATATATATATATATAAATATATATATATATATATATATATATATATATATATATATATATATATATATATATATATATATATATATATATATATATATATATATATATATATATATATATATATATATATATATATATATATATATATATATATATATATATAATTTCTTTGGGGGAGGGGATGACACCTTGAATTGCCGCACCGGATGACACCCGACCTAGCGAAGCCACTGCCTACGGTATGGGGTATGTAGTTGCTGGCCTAATAACAATGGCCTGGTTTTCTTTACCCTAAACGTCTTTTGCTTGAATGGTTTGATGATTCAGGCCTATTTTTTTAGACACACTGTAACTGTAAGACATCAAAAACATTGCTTATGAATAGAAACAAGAAACTTTCTCAAAAATTAAGGTGATCGCAAAAACTTTTTTTTTTAAAGTCCGTTTCCACAGTAGACAAATGAATTGGTCACTATGGTAGGGAAAGTGATGGGGTGGGTTTAAAGTATGTTGGGTCCTGGGTTTCTTTCAGACGTTTTTTTTATTCGGGGAGGGTGGTGGAGGGGGAACAGGCACAAAAGCATTCTTTTCTATATCGTCAGGGTGGGGGAGGGGAGCGGATGTACTCGGGGTGTGGGCTATCGAAGAAATGCTTAAAACTGTCCAGGCCTATAAAATAATATTGGTGATAGTTGTGGTCTAATGAAAATTATGTTAAAAAATAAGTGAAATGTAATGTGTGCTGAATTTGTTAGGGAAAGATAGCCAACATAATTAAGGATTTCGCTCAATATATTTTAAGTTGTGAAACTATGAAACTTCCGTACAGTAGCGTAGCCAGGATCGTCTCAATGGGGGGGGGGGGGGGGGGGTTCCAATTTTTACCCGGGGACAAACTTTCGATTTGCACCCCCTCTCCCCCCCTCAAACTTTCGATTTGCACCCCCCCCCCTCAAACTTTCGATTTGCACCCTCCCCCCTCAAATTTTCGATTTGCACCCCCCTCATACTTTTTATATATATACCGAGCGGTCTATGGGGGGGGGGGTTATGACCCCCCCCCCCCCCTAACCCCCCCTGCCTACGCCACTGCTTCCGTAGATTATATCTCACATTCTAAAAAAAGCCTGAAGAATGTTACAAGATTTTTTGCATTCAATTGTTAAGCGCGGTGATGTGGTTCTTACGCCTGTATCAATCAATACGACACACGCTATGATTGTGTAGTGCGTACATGACGTCATGCAATTTTAGCTTAGTTTCAATCCCAACTTTCAAATGTGATTCGTCTCCACTCCTACCGTTTCTCAAACACCGTCACAAAAATCTTAGCAACACCCCCCCCCCACCCCATCTAGTTGTGTGTGGCGTTTCTATGGGCTTCCAGATTCAATCATCAGCTTTGCGATTAGGTAGATTTATAATAAGAAAAATTAGCAACCCTTTAGTGAAACTTCATTTGTCAGCCTAATTATATATATATATATATATATATATATATATATATATATATATATATATATATATATACATACATACATGAGAACTATGAAACCCTCAGTCCCAACTACGTTTTGCAATTATTTTCTTACTCGTTTAGCTAGGTTTGTCATAACCAATTACTCACATTTTCACCCCCAATTAATTAATTAACTCAGTCTTTAAGCCTAACACTAATCCTTTTGATATCTGTTACACAAGATCAAGTACAAGTCAGATCAGTGTAGTTTTTTTTTTTTTTTTAAACTAAATTTTTCTTCACAGTGCTAAAACGTCAGCTCGCTAATTTTAGAGCCACGATAGAATTGTAAACAAAGCCCGAAATTTGTCATGCTAGGAAATAGATTGGATAGTTTACGTCACTCCGAGGCGTGTAGCTATCGATTAAAGGTCGTGCGGTGCAGTCTATTGTAGTACACTGTTTTCGCTTCATTTATTTATGTTTTTGATCAACCTAGCGTAGGGTAGGTTTGGTCTACACAGGTTAGATTTAATGGAGTTAGTTGCACAACACAAAGACATACATAAGCTGAGCCACACTGGTTTGCATATATATATATATATATATATATATATATATATATATATATATATATATATATATATATATATATATATATATATATATATATATATATATATATATATATATATAATATGCCCTTACACAAATTCCTCTATAAAACCTTATCAGCCCTTTATGAACTTGTCCAAACTATTTGTAAACATTCGCCGTAACCATCAGCTCACCTGATCGAGTGATCGCGAGTACCTCGTTATCTCCCCTTGTGTTAGTGAATATTTACATCTTGACATTAATTGTTAATGACTAATTAGATTGCAATTTTGATATTCTTGAATTAACGAAAATGCACTTATTGAGGGGCGGGGGGAATAATGACCCAAGAAAATGTAAAAATCTGTAAAACAAAACATTTTTACAACTACTGAAGGCGTCTGTTGATTAAACCGAGCTACCATCTATTAATTTGGCTTCAATGGGCTAACATGTTGGCTATTTCATTTCACTTAACCTCTAGCCTAGTCTTTCTCGCGGCGCTTTTAACTGTTCTCACCCCCCCCCCCTTCTTTTTGTGCTTTGTTAAAATTTGTCATTTGTATCATACCAAAAAAAAAAATTACTCTCGCACGCTGCTGGACTTTTACTTGATTCCCCAATGGCTAGTACTAGTACATTAGTACAACCATTTAAAAACTTGACAAATCAAATGTTAAATGTAATCACACTTTGGTGTAATGAAATAGTCCTTTGAGAAAACTGTTCAGAAGCGTATCGTACACTGTTTCGGGTATTTTTTGATGCGGGTGAGTGAGTGGACACTGGTCAAAGTGATTTTTGTTTCTAACTATACGTTTTCCCCCCATTTAGTCCGAAGAGATGCCTGAAAGAAACCATGTATCTAGCTCGCAGTCTGGCCCTCATTGACGCTCTGCTAATCAAGCATTATGTCCCCTTTTATAGTTTAGTCATTCATGTAGGCTATATCACAGGAGGACTCCCTGTTATAAAGAGTTATGCAACTTACAACCGATTTTATCGCGATGCCATATTTCTGTGTGATAGTTTATCACATTAGCGAGTAAGTAGAGACATCTCCATGGGGATGGGGTAGGGGGTAATTTATGACGTTCAGATATAACAAAGTTCTACCTCGGTCTCGGTCCGACCCACCCCAGACCCCCTTCCCACACCCCCTCCAATGTGGACGTCATAAATTATATCCTTCCCTACCTGTATTTTGTATAGCATCAAATATGGTTTGTAACTTCGATCTCGAACTTGCCAGCTAGTATTTTTCAGTCCAAATGTGGATATTTTAAAAAAAATTGGTATAAAAAATGGTAAAGTTAGTTCCGCTATTATTTAAAATTGTAAACCGTGCAAAATGGTAGATTACAAGATATTTAGCTTAAAGAAAATATTGCCTTCGTTAAAATGTGATTTTTTTTTTACAGTTAGTTATTTTTATTCTAGTCCGTAACATGTTGTCCTAAACATAGTTACAATATTAATAGCCTAGACCTACTGTTATTTAATGCGATTCTATTATTACTAACAATTTTATAATTGTTGCATTTTGGGTACTCTGGGTATTTTAAAAGCCAATGGGAATCCTGTTAAAATTTAGTTTGAAAATTTATCTCTCCCTGGCTGGCGAGATTTCAAATTCAAACGAGAAAGACAGACTTACATTTAGAAGTCATAGTGAAGAGCCTTGAATGGTGTATACAATAAATTGGAAAAAGTAAATTTTAATTAAATTTATTCCAATATAAAAATACATACTAAATAAAGTGTAAATTGTAAAATAAAAACAATTAAAACATAGTGTTTTAAAATGTAAAGAAAAATTCGCTGAGCAAGTTTAAAAATATGTAAAAATTTCCTTGTATAGGAAAATTTAAAACTATGCATTTAAATACGTTATAAAAATATGAACATGAACATTTAAGAGTAGAGGTAGATCATCACAGACGTTAATACTAGTTAATAGTTTGAGTAGAAAAACGACACGCCCATTCCGCTGGTGACTCCGTACACTTTGGTTGTACCAGCGTGAACCAGATGCGTTACGTACACGTCTTCGCCGGAAAACGTTAAGACGGGAGCACCACAGCACCCCATGCAGGTCGGGGTGTCGTACAAATCTCCGCCGATGTGGAAATGGCTCGAGAAACTGCCACAGGAAATTACTTTCCGTCCTCCATGGGGGTGCGAGATTATGATCGAATGTGTATTATTAGAATGGGAATTCCCAAAACTATTTCTTCTGTGTCGTGGCTGATTTTCCGTATAACTTTTTCGACAGCATGTTTTCTGACTTTCCCCTTCGTCAAGAATGTCGTTCACCATTTTTTCGAAATGATTAAATTCAGCAAGTGGATACAGATTTTCATCAACGTTAATCAGATCTTTGTCCCATGTTTTCAAATAGCTGTCACCTGTTGAGTAAAACGAATTGTTTTCATTAAGGAGATTCCAATAGTGCGCATTGACTTGATCGCTCACAAGGGTTTGACCTAGCCCAGTGTCACCTGACAAAAGTTGATCATCCCATTGGTTGGAATTGGACCAGCTCGACAGAGACGAACTTCTGTTGACGTTTGTGGCTGGCTTGTGCAATCTGTTGTAGGCATCTCTATGGAAGCTCTGTGCGTATATCAAAGCCTCGTATTCCCATGACGACTCAAGAGGGGAGGGATTGCTGAGCGGGGTAGCGACCCTTAGTAACGGCTTTGTGAAGAGTTCAGTCTGAGACAGCACATCACCTGTAAATTTAAAACAAAACAGTAATTAAGTATATGGTACGTAAAGGTACATCTAATTACAATCTAGTCCGCAAAATGCGGTACAAGTCAGAGGCGTAGCGAGGGGGAGGGGGGCGGGGCGGGGGGGGGGGGGGGGGGTGGACCGCACCGGGTGACACCATTTAGGGGGGTGACACCAAGGCAAAAAATAGCAAAATATATAGAGAAAAATTTAAGGGAGGTGGGGTGCAAATCGAAAGCTTGAGGGGGGGGGGGGTGCAAATCGAAAGTTTGAGGGGGGTGCAAATCGAAAGTTTGAGGGGGGTGCAAATCGAAAGTTTGAGGGGGGGGGGGGTGCAAATTGAAAGTTTGAGGGGGGGTGCAAATCGAAAATTTGAAAGTTTGTCCCCGGGAAAGGTCGCTACGCCTCTGGGGGGGGGGGGTGACACCATTAAGTGCCGCAACGGGTGAATCCCGACCTCGCTACACCACTGGTACTAGTAAATATGAAATAACCATGCCATTTTATGTCGTCAGCTAATTCAGACCGACATAATGATATAAAACTAAGTTCAGCACTAAATGACATGTACAATTATATTGCAGACATTGTCTCACAGTAATAAAAATTCTGCGTATAAAGGTTGTTACATAATAGCTATTGCCAAAAGACTACACAAATAGTCACGTGCATACAATAAAATGATTTATTGCCGTTAACTTCGTTAGGCCTATACTTTCTATTATCTTCCACTACTGATAATTGAAATCTCGCCCCCCCCCCCCCCCCACGCTATTTTACCTTGTACGGCTGTCGTGCAATGTCAGAAACTACCCAGATTCCCAGGGGTCACATGACATGGGAAAACTTGGGAAAACTGGTAAACATCGCTCACAAGAGCAGAACGTTACTTTACAAATAGCCGACCCACAGGGGCAGCAACCGAATAAAATAGGTTATTTCCCTTGCCTGGTAACAATTATGGTAAGTGTTAAATCAAGATTCATGATATAGCTGATTGTGCCAACATTTTGAAAAAAAACCCATTAAAATTAAACCATTTGCCCCCTTTCCTCCTCCCCCCCCCCCCCCCCCCCCCCGTCGCTCCAAATCTATTGGGCCAGTGATTCATTGTGTATGCCCGTGATCTACTCACCTGCATAACTGGAGAAATGCGTGTAGAGTCCGTTCGTTCCAAAGGTGGCCTCATCGCTGTATGGACAACACCCAATCTTCTCTTTGTCTTTTAGCCTTCTCTCTATAATCGCCAGAGGAGACGCTACTCTTCCACCAGTAAACGATGTGGTTGGGGTTCGAATCCCGCCGTGAATTGTGTCATCATGGAACTCGCGAGAAATTTCAGTCAAATTTGGTAGTCGAGAATCCGCGAAGCTGAATTTGTTTTCATGTCTTGCGTTACCGACAACCTCGGCGTAGGAAGAATGTTTCGCACCATCTTTGCTGTGCAAGTCTGTAGCGTTATTTTCTGCGCCGTTTTTCGGTGCGCTTGGCGTCGAGGTCTCAGAGGTGCTGGAATCTAAACTGGAATCGCTGAAATAGCATGAGTCGTTGAAAAGGCTGGAGCGACACCTTGATGGAACTTGGGTGAACAAGTGCAAAAATGGCAGCAAGCTTCGCGGAGTCAGACAAGTGAAGACTGTCACATGCGAGTGGGCGGGTCTGTGGAAGCCCTCCCTTTGACCCTGGCAAAGTATTTGCACACATTTCCCGCCATCCGGAAAAGCCAAAGAGAAAGTGACCTCAGTCTTTTCCGCTTCTTCCGGTGAGCCTACCATTTTGTAATGCGTTCGGATTTCAATATAGTGTTCGTTAACGTTGCATGCAAACCCAGTGCCGAAATGTTCGTAGCCGGAATTTTCCGTGTGGGTTGAACTATCAGTACATGAATTACACAGGCTGAACTCCGGTTCTAAAGGCTCAAAAGCAAATGATTTCCGCAGACGTAATTTTACAACTCGTTGAGATATTGTGACTACTTGGTCTAGATGTTTCGTTGTTTGAAAGTCCTTAGGGAGCGATTCTTTCTTCAGCTGGTCAATGGGCGTAAAATCTCCCTTATGTACAAGTTTACATCTGTACGGGCACAAATCTGAAGTGTCCTTAAAATCTGAATGCGGTTGTATTACGATGTCAGGAATTACGCAATGACTACCTTTGGGTTCAAATACAGTTTCCGGCATTGCTGCTTCGTCGAATGTCTGTTGCAAGGATGAGGAGTGCGTGCTGGCATGAGTCGTATTCCAAAGATTAGTCTGCTCAATTCCGCTATCAAAGACTGCAGAATTCCCAGGCAGACGTGCAAGGTTTTCCGTCGAGGGCTGTACCAAATGTGTGAAGTTCCAAATCTCGCGGGAACCTACGCTTTCAGACGACGACAAACCTGAAGAAAGGTATTCCTGGGATAGGTTCGACCTCGGCACGAAAGGTTTACAGAGCGGATTCAGGTATGAGAACTCGTGTTCAGAACAAGCAGACGACAGCGTCGGGCTATCGCAGTACCCGCTGGACGCCCGGCTTCCGGATTCGAACCCGCTCTGCTCGTCCGTCTCCACCAGTTTCAGCCGGGGTAGATCTGTTTTAACCTTACTCGCTCCGGAGTCGTCCCGAGTCTGAGGGGGCGTGAACATGGTCGCCATCGGCTTCCTGTTTCGTAGTTTCGGTTTCACTTTCAACTTCGGCGCCAGCGAGTCGTACTCGGCCGATTCAACGTCCGCGAAATTCTCTTCGGGATTTCCCAATTCGTGCAAGTCGCATTGACTCGACGCCCTGGACACTCTACAGCTACTGAAGGCGGAAGAACTGGCATCGCTGTCCCGACACACACTCATCGCAGACAGATACGACTCCCCACTTTTCGATAAAACCGAAAAGCCAGACAATTCAGGTTTTTCAAATGATAAGTTGTTTAATGGCGGATACCCCACTGTGTTGAACCTAACAGCTTCGTTAAATAACTCAGCGTCATGGGTGTTAGTCTCGAAAGTTTGTTGAGGAATGTCATTACTGTCTGGGACTTGTACCAGGGCACAAATGTCCCCGGCAACTTTCATCAACATGGTCTCAATGTCCAAATTAACAGGCGTCTGTAAACTTTCAGTACCCGAACTTTGGGCATCGCTACAGTTCGATGGAATACAGTTCGTGTTATTTTGTCTGGGTACTTGTATAAAACGAAGTTCTGGACCTTCATTGTCTTTATAACTGACGTGGGACTGGCAGGATTTGAACTCGGAGACTGAAGAGTCTGTAAACACGGTGTCAGTGCTTCTCGTCCACGAGGACACGCTCTCCACCGAGTAACCAGTCACGCTTTCAGCCACTTCGTACGGCCGGGAAAAAGACAAATAGTTTGGGGTATTCTTTGTGTAGACACCGGGCAAGTTCAAGTAGTTTGTTGCGTACGTGGCCTGGGGCATTCGACCTTGACATACATCTTCAACGGTCAGCTTATCTTGGACATTGGCCGTGAATGGCGTGATGACGGCTATCTCGTACAAGGGCCAGCTCATGTTTGCTGCTCAGTGCGGGGAAAATCTGAAAAGGGAGGCAAATCTGATAAAAATAAAGGGAGAGAAACGGAATTTAAACTAAATATGTTGTGATGTTCATTATTTAATGAACAATATGTGACAATGTCTATAAATCACAAAAAGTACAAATACACAACACGAAGGGTGCAGGGTGATTTACCATTTCAATATGGTGTTACATCGAGTTATGGCCAAATGCTTTGTTATACAAAAAATAAAAATAAAATAAAAATCTAGTTGCTAGTTTCTAGTTTCCATTATCGTAGACTAGCAAGCACTATACACATGTTTACCATGAGCAATAATACTGAGATATTAAAAAACACCTATCCGTGTGTTTGTGCTATTCTGTATGTGTGTGTGAGGGGGGGGGGGGGGGGAGAGAAGAAGAGAGAACTCTGCAAGCGTTCAAAATAAGATGCGTGGTTGCCTGAAAGGACCATACAAGCAGTGGCGTAGCGAGGTCGGGTGTCACCCGGTGCGGCACTTAATGGTGTCCCCCCCAGAGGCGTAGCGACCCTTCCCTGGGACTAACTTTCAAATTTTCGATTTGCACCCCCCTCAAGTTTTTCTCTATATATTTTGCTATTTTTTGTCTTTGTGTCACTCCCTTAATGGTGTCACCCGGTGCGGTCCACCCCCTACCCCCCCCCCCCCCCCCTCCTCGCTACGACTCTGCATACAAGGTTACATTGGGTGAGGAGGCGAGTCAAAAATGTGTGTGTTAGGGCTTATAAACTTTGGGTCCTGTACAAGTTAAGCCGTTTGGCCACGTGTAGCCCGCACTTGATAAATCTCGTTAACTTAAAAGGTCCCCTGATTATTAAAATTACCGATCTTTTTATTTAGACATATGTAGCTATTCCTTGTTTAATTCGCATTTTAAAAAAAAAACCAGCAGCGGTACATGTTTTAGGGTTTTTATTCTAATACATACAACACAAAATTAATGCTTAGGTTAACCCATCTACACACATTTTAACGAGCCTCATCTGCCCTGGGGTTTAAACTATGGACTTAGCAAGCATAGCATTAACAAAATGATAGGTGCTTCTGCTTCCTAGTTATACAATATATACACAATACCTTCGCGTTGGCTCTGATAGTAATATTAGTACGAGCTTTACCACTATTTCAGTGGTTCTTAAATTGTGTTCGATCGAACCCCAGGGGTTCGGCGAGTCAGTCATGGTTTAGGCGCAGGTCAAGACACACCTGACTCATATGATTGACGATCACATTTTGTCAGATAAGACGATATAATACGAAGGGTTCAGTGTATGCACATATGAAACTTGTATTCGGGACCTTAAAAAGTTTAAGAACCACTGTTCTATTGTGACGATAACTGTCAGCCTATTATGTACATTGTAAATAGCCTGACGTTTCTTTTATCTACCTTTGTAAATATGGTGACGATGCTGGTCAACACCTCTGATTAGCGTAAATTAAATGATACTTGTACCTGTTTCGTAAATATGTTGATATTGTTCGACACCTCTATAAATTAGTGTAAATAGTTAAATACTTGTACCTTCCTTTGTAAATATGTTGACTATATTTGTCCACACCGCTATAAATTATATTAAACAGTTAATTGTATCTGTTTTGTAAATATGGTGATATTGGTCCACTCTATAAATTAGCGTAAATAGATAAATGATAATTGTACCTGTTTTGTAAATATGTTAACGATGTTAGTCCACACAGCTATAAATTAGCGTAAATTAAATGATAATTGTACCTGTTTTGTAAATATTGTGACGATATTAGTCCACACCTCTATAAATTAGCCTAAATAGATAAAATAATTGTACCTGTTTTGTAAATATGTTGACGGTATAGGACCACACCTCTATAAATTAGCGTAAATAGTTTGAAGACAATCGGCACCCACAGCTGTAATGGTGATGACTTCTCTGTACTCTCCACGATTTTTCGAATTTGTCCCGTGGATGTTCTGTGGGCTAGCTAGCAGCGAATGTGTGAATCTAGTGGTTGGACGGTAACACGGAAGGACACGCTCAGGACTTATGACACAGTCGTGTTGATGGCATGGTAAAAAACAAAAAACACGGGGGTGAGCGATTGTTATTCAAGGTAAATAAACGTGGTTACGTTAGGAGGGCTTTTTTGCGGTGGTGTGTGTGAGGGGGGGGGTAGTGTTAATACACAATGTTCTTTGAGGGTGGGGGTGGTTACGACAAAATGTTCAGGTAAGGATCCTGATATTTCTTCTTCTCCATTATTCATTTGAGATGATGGAGGGTGCCTATGTCCGATTATAGACGCTTCTGAAAATAGGTGTGTTAGGTTGTTAGTAGTATTCTAATCTCGACTAGTTTTATAGTTAGAAATTAGGGTTAGGCGTATGGTAGGAATAGGGTTGGGAGTAGGGACAGGGTTAGCATTGACATTAATCAATTGAATATCCTTATGTCTCCACCCTCTAGCCTCTAAAAAAAAAACATCAGTGAACGCATTTCGATGTAAACAAATCCACACATCAGATCAACACATGTGTTAATATGTATGATGAGTCTTGTTTAACTAATCGTGTGACGAACTATTCCCACGTGATTTTAGATGGCCAATGAATGGAATAAATATTTTTTTCTGTCTCACTCCTCACGAAAATCTTAAGTCAAAGTTATATTTGAGTTCATTAACACGTTTTTATTAACTCAGCTTCGCGTGGATGTGTTTGTTGTTAAAATTGACATCGAAAATTAGCCCACTTCTGATTGCTCTATAGATCTGAAATTTGGCATGCAGGTTACTTTCGCCTAACAATTTCAGATGCAATCATAAAAACTAGCAATTAGAGACCGTAATTAGCTTAATTTAATTACGCCCAAAGGACCATAAAATTGAGGACATGATTTCTAAAGATACCGACAAGACTGGAGGCTTGTTGACACAGATACTTCGGCCCCAATCGATGTGAGCGCGCTGGCCGTGATCGTATAGTGGTTAGTACTTCGCGTTGTGGCCGCGACAACCCAGGTTCGAATCCTGGTCGCTCAAGATTTTTTTAGTCCGTGTATTTATAAACACTTAGTCAATTCATACTTAATCAAGTCATTAGATAAAGTAGAAAATAAACTATATAAAAAACTTTTTTAAAAAACCACGTTTTTCATGTGTAGCAACGGACTAAAAAGGAGAAAATAAAATACTAAAATACTTAAAAAAAAACTTTTTAAAAAACCACGTTTTTCTTGTGGACTAAAAAGTAGAAAATAACTATTTACATACATTTGATGACAAAAAACGTGGGTCGGGCAGATGGGTCGGGAAATTTGATGGTGAACGTACCCACGTTTTTTGTCATCAAATGTATGAAAATAGTTATTTTCTACTTTTTAGTCCACAAGAAAAACGTGGTTTTTTAAAAAGTTTTTTTTAAGTATTTTATTTTCAGATGTTTCTAAGTTTTGTCTTGCAAATATTGTATTTGTTTCTTCATCTCTATTCATCTTTTTAATACAGTACAAGAAATAACTTTTTATTTTAAAGTCTGTATGCACTTAACCAATTTGTAAATTGTTATTGATGGTGGACTAAATCTATTGTATACCAGTCTAAATGTGCTTGTATCTATATGTGTAAGTAAAATTTTAATAAGCAAAAAAAAAAAAAAAAAAAATGTGTACTCTATAGCGTTGTTTATTTACGGTTGGTTTTTCTAAGAGATAAAGGGAGACAACAAAAGCAGCAAAGGATTTTAAAATAATGTTTTGAGTTATCTCTCTTTTTCAACTAACTGGATTTGTTGGGGTTTTTTTTTGGGGGGGGGGGGGGGGGGAATTTAAGTTGAGCATAATTAATTAGAGCTTTTAAGACAAAAACATGATATACTACAACCCTGATAAACGAAGCCGATTTAAATCCTTCTGGTTTTTGAACAGCATTGCTAATAAGCTATACGTGGGTGGGTTGATAATGTCGCCTCGGATAACCTGTTACCCTACTTACATATTTAAAGGGTATAGATCTACGCTACATTCCCATGGTGTTTAAACTTGTGGGAAGGAGTTTATCTAAATTAATAAACACGTAAAGTGCGAAATAAAGAATACAATGGACCAATAAGATTTGTCGATGATTCAGTTCATCTAGGCGTATCGTCCTCCCATTTTGACGTCGATGTCTCTCTTACCGGTGATTCCTAACTGTTCAGAGTTGTAGATGTAGAGGGTTACTTTAATTCCAGGATTTTAATGCTAAGTCTAAATTTAGCCATACATTTAAATGCTCCCCCCCTCCTCCAAAGTTTTATGTAAACCCTGGAGAGAGATATGTGAAAGAAACACTGTACATGAAGCAGGTGTTGCAGAGTTAGATTAGGGTGGAGGTGGAGGGGTTATGCCTCTTCCACGACAGTCAAGCTTGCTGCGTGTAGTCGATGAAATTATAGTGGCGTTATGGGGTGAGGGGGGGGGGGGGGCTATTACCCGGACTAATGTGGGAGAGTGGGGGTCCAATCCTTTTATTTACATGTCATCATTTACCCGGTGACAATTTTATGAAAAGTACTTTTAAGGCTCACACATCCAGAAAACCCCCCAGCAGTATATACGTTAGGTACCGCCTCTTTTCAACAATAAGGTACCGCCTTTTATCAACAGTAAGTTATCGTATCTTATCAGCAATAAGGTACCGCCTCTTTTCAACAATAAGGTACCGCCTCTTTTCAACAATAAGGTACCGCCTTTTATCAACAGTAAGTTATCGTATCTTATCAGCAATAAGGTACCGCCTCTTTTCAACAATAAGGTACCGCCTCTTTTCAGCAATAAGGTACCGCCTTTTATCAACAGTAAGTTATCGCATCTTATCAACAGTCAAGTACAGCCTCTTATCAACATTTAAGGATCATCTCTTGTTAGGTAGTTAAGTACCGACTCTTATCAACCTTTAGGGATCGTCTCTTGTAAACAGTTAAGTACCGTCTCTAATCAACGTTCAAGTACCATCTCTTGTCAACAGTAAAGCACCGCATCTTATCAACAGTAAAGCACCCCATCTTATCAACAGTAAAGCACCCCATCTTATCAACAGTAAAGCATCCCATCTTATCAACAGTAAAGCACCCCATCTTATCAACAGTAAAGCACCGCATCTTATCAACAGTAAAGCACCCCATCTTATCAACAGTAAAGCACCGCATTTTATCTGACTTATCAACAGTTAGCTACCGATTCCTATCCTGAAACGACGTCACCAGTACACATGATGGAGATTTCCTTTGAAAAAGTTCCAATCGGGAAGTTTCCGACGTGCAAATACATGATGCTATCTTTAGGCAGCGTATCATAGACTGATGTTGGTTTTATGGGAGGGCTGGGCAAGGAAGTCCGGATTCCCAGTAAAATTTTTAGTAAAGTTTCTTTCTTCTTTCTTTTACATTTGTTTGATGAAGAAATGTAAATTTTATTTTTTGGTTATGAACTCAGTGAAAAGACGAACCTCATCTGGCCCTGGGCAGGATTTCCGCATACATTCCTCAACATCCTCCTGAAGTGCTTACACACCCCGACTCTACAGTGCACATATTTCCGTAAACCTGAACTCACCACACAGACTTCCATTTACACCCCTCTCGAGAAACGTGTGCCCACACATCTCTCTGTGTTTCATTATACCACAACTGACGTCCAGAATGACCGACACACATCAATACCTACAACACACAATTACCTACCGCACAACAAAACTTCCAACATACAAAACCTCTCACACGCCAATAACTCCAACACCTCAATACACCCACACACCAATACCTCTCACACACCAATACCTCACACACACACAAGTTCCTCCAACACACCAATACCTCCCACACACCAATACCTCCCAAACAACAATACCTTCCACACACACAAATACCTCCCACACACCAATACCTCCCACACACCAATACCTCCCACACACCAATACCTCCCACACACCAATATCTCCCACACACCAATATCTCCAACACAAATACCCTACACATTAATACCACCATTACACACCCATACCTCCCACACACCAATATCTCCCACACACCAATATCTCCCACACAAATACCCTACACATTAATACCACCATTACACACCCATACCTCCCACACACCAGTATCTCCCACACACCAATACCTCCCACACACCAGTATCTCCCACACACCAATACCTCCCACACACCAATACTTCCCACAACAATACATCCTCTACACCAACACCTCTCGCACACCAATACCTCCCCCACACCAATACCTCCCACACACAAATACCTCCCACACACCAATACCTCCCACATCAATACTTCGCACACAAATACATCCCACACACCAACCCTTACAATTACACCCTAAATCTCTAAATCTCTATTACACCCCTCACTCACAGCCCCAAATCCCCCCCCCCCCAACTAAAAACACCCCTTTTCTCCCAATACAGTAGTTCTTAACCTGGGTTCCATCGAACCACAGGGTTTCGGTGAGTCAGTCTTAGGGTTTCGGTGAGTCAGTCTTAGGGTTTCGGTGAGTCAGTCTTAGGGGTTCGGTGAGTCAGTCTTAAGGGTTCGGTGAGTCAGTCTTAGGGATTCGGTGAGTCAGTCTAATGGGTTTGGTGAGTCAGTCTTAGGGGTTCGGTGAGTCAGTCTTAAGGGTTCGATGAATCAGTCTTAGGGGTTCAGAGAGACAGTCTTAAGGGTTCGATGAGTCAGTCTTAGGAGTTAGGGGAGTCAGTCTTAAGGGTTCGGTGAGTCAGTCTTAGGGCTTCTGCGGAGTTCAAGACACACACCCGACTCATAAGACTCACGATCGGATTTTTCAGTGCTGACTTTTTAAAAATTACGAATGGTTCGGTGAAAGCACATATGAAACGGGCGGGGTTCGGTACCTCCAGATTAAGAAATGTCCTAATACAATCAATCAGTATTATATGTATATGTACCAAGCCCAGGGGCGTAGGGATGGGAGGGGGGCGGGGTGTGCCGACCGCACCGGGTGACAACATTTAGGGGGGTGACACCAAGGCTAAAAATAGCAAAATATAAAGAGAAAAACTTGAGGGGGGTGCAAATCGAAAGTTTGAGGGGGGGAGGGTGCAAATCGAAAGTTTGAGGGGGGGGGGGTGCGAATCGAAAATTTGTCCCCGGGAAGGGTCGCTACGCCTCTGGGGGGGGGGGGGGGGTGACACCATTAAGTGCCGCACCGGGTGACACCCGACCTCGCTACGCCACTGACCAAGCCCCCATTCTCCCAAAGTTGAACGTTGTTCATGAAATTGAAAAGAAATCTTTTTTTCTATTAGCGATATTTAATTTAATACACTTTTCCCACAAGGGAAATTACTGAAGTCGGATGCGACACACACACGTAAAACAACACCCCTCAATAATGTAGGATAGCTTGAAGCTACTACTAAGGCCCATATCTGCTGAAAAGAAATGTAAAGTTTGCCCAAGTAAGGAAAAAAAAAAGTAGTGTTTGCTCTCCTTTTAAAAGCCTCTCTCGACAACTGCGAGCAATACGTCTGGATTGGGCTGAAAGTGTTACACAGCATGCTGGGAAACCGGATGTAGAACTCTTCTTAATAAAAGGGGTGTAGCGTTTGTTTAACTCAGGGGTCTCCAAACTTTTCAGCCCGAGGGCCGCATTAACTATCAAATATCAGTTCGGGGGCCAGAGTTTCTTTAAAGCATTTCTTCAGGGCCGTGCCCCCTCCGAAGAACGTCTACCCCCCCCCTTCCCCCCCCCCCCCCAACGAAATATAATTTATATAGAAATATATACAAATTTCAAGTACCCACCCCCACCCGAGGTCCACGTTTGTTCTCAAATTGTTCTTCGCGTATTTCATTCTTGAAAATGTTTGTTCACACAGGTATGTTGTACGAAAATTTGAAATGTACTTTGATGCAAAAGTTTTAATGTTAGGAAAGTCTTCCTTGGGCAAAAACGTATGCAAACCCATCCGCCCTTCTTTGAACGTGTCTGTAAGGAAGTCATTTTCTTGCAATTCAATGACTTCCAGCTGCAGTTCATCTTTGCAACTGGCCACATTTGCTTCAAATAGGCTTTGAAACAGTCTCACTTCTTCTGCCTTTGAATCAGTCAGAAAACCGCTACTGAAACTGCAGCTGGAGGTCTTTAATGATCTCATATGTAAATGACGTGGGGAACTCAGTGGTTGCTTCAGCCGTAACGATCTTGCACTGCTGAAAGTGTGTTAAGTTATTAGCCTGTACTTGTTCCAAAAACATGACAAGTTTGTATCTAAAGGCCTTTAGGTGAATGTATAGATCAGAAACTAGATTTCACTCTCTTGCCGTTTAAGGTTCAGAAAATTTAAATGACTTATTATGTCTGCAGCAGAGGCCAATTTCTATACCCCCCTCTTCATCAGACAATAACGGCTGTGACTTGCCTTTACTATTAGGAAGTCACCGGTTTCTTTTCTTAGATACTCTGCTCAGAATTTTCTCGCAAAATTAGCAATCTTACTGATGTGAAATATGGTAAATCTTGCGATTTTCTGTTTGTCTCTGAACTATCTATGGTTAGATATCCTCTTCGGTAACAGTGTCATACATGTAGGGAAGCCAGCTCTTGTGTTAAGTTGAGGTCTTCATCCCCACACCTCTAATGAACACAAGAAGTTGAGAGGTGGAACAGCTGTCCAGCGAATCATCTATTGCAATTGAAAAATGGCGAAACTTGCTTGAATTTTTCGCTATTAGAGTCGCAATATTTTCACCAATGTCTGCAACACGGTGAGTAATTTTATTTGCACACAAAGCTACATTTTCAAATAGTTTTGAATTTTTTGTGCAAAGCTCCTCAGCCACCTCCAACAAAGATTTAATCAGTGGACAAAAAGATCGTCGCGGGCCGGATAAAATGACCTCGCGGGCCGCATCCGGCCCGCGGGCCGTAGTTTGGAGACCCCTGGTTTAACTCGAGGGGGGGACACCTAAAAAATGGTAGCATTTCTTTCTAGCTTCTGTAGTTTGTAGTTTTTTAAAGAAAAAAATATTTCTGTCCATTTAAGTTAAAACACCTCAGGAAAGACAGAATACATGGCCTATATATATATATATATATATATATATATATATATATATATATATATATATATATATATATATATATATATATATATATACATATATATATATATATATATATATATATATATATATATATATATATATATATATATATATGTATGTATATATATATATATATATTACTGTTGATATATATCTATATCTATATATATATATATATATATATATATATATATATATATATATATATATATATATATATATATATATATATATATTCTCAACCTCTGGTTTTTATAGATTATCCATAACAAAAAATCATAATTTAAATGTAATATTATACGGGTTAGGCTCCTACTAGAAATATAGGTACACATTAATGCAAAGGATCAATATCTATTTTTGATTAAGAACGATTACATTACTAAATTTCAATCATTGTCTTCTATCGCTTCACCGTGTTGCAGCGAATACATTTTGTTTCGGTTTTTAATTTTTAAATTTTTATTTTTATCTCTTATTATTTGGGTCGATTGTTTTTCATACCTTTGTTTTTGTAATTTTTCAAACGTCGTAGATAGAAAATAACTGGACCATTACACTGCTCCGACTCCACCCTCCCTCTCCACCTCTATTACATTCCCAAATAACAATTTAAAAAAAAAGTTACGACCTTTTGTATTAGCACTCACCCCTACCCCATCCCGCCCCTTACGTGACCACATTCATGAGTCACCAACATCAGCTGAAGTATCCCGCCCCCCCCCCCCCCCTCCCCCCCTCCCCCCCCTCCCCAAATCGTGAGGCCAGTGTTAGTCTTCTGCCGTAGAATCAAAGAAAACCCACGCTAAGAGCCCATTCTTTTATCCGCCAAAACCCCGGCTTTGAAACATATCTTCGCAGTATCGTAGGAAGAAAACGAAAGGGAGTTATTTCCCTTCTACCCGGTACAGTCCCCTTCCTATTGGTACATGAGTTAGTAATGGGCGGGGCTCCTAGTACCTACGATTTGTTTAAAGAATATTTTGTACCAATACCACATCCGTTTGTTTAGGTGCGCATGTCTAAATGACGTATCCGTTTTCGTCCGAATTTTATAGTTGCTAATTGACTACATCGCGTTTTAAAAATATCCTTGTTTACTTTTCTATGCTATTTGCGCCTATTTCCTTCCAATTCTTTCCAATATTTTTTTTTTTTTTTTTTTTTTTTTTACGCCAGATCTTTTGTGTCTCCCTCTACTTTTTGATTGTTGTGGATTCCATGATATGCCTTGTATGGTAATATTTGTTGGTCTATCCATCTCAATCTTCTTTTTCAAAATAAAAAATGAAAATAATTATATGACACATTGAACAGCAACACAGGATACCATATTTTAAAAATAATAAAAACATAATAATCAATTTGTTTTTTTCTTTAAAAAAAAATTTGTTTAGTGGGGCTGGATTATAGATAGTTCGTTTCATTACCCCCCCCCCCCCCCCCCTAAAAAACAACAACAAAACAAACAACAACCACACATAAATTGATACAAATATTCTACTAGCTAATAGTGTCGCATGTACGCGACTAAATCTAAGTAGATCTAATGTTGGTACGGCTAATCGTTTAGACATTTCCGCACCCCTCGAGCAATTAGCACTAAATTCACATCAAAATAAATACAGAACAGTAGACTCCTATTTAAATAAGCCGTATTTAAATAAAACTGCATAATAAACACAACAAGGCCAGATACATTTTTCAACAAATAGCCAAACAAAAAGAAATCTCTAAACGACTAGTAAAAAAAAAATGCAGGTATGGAAGTCACACCCTGATATGGTTTTCGTGTGTTTTAAATAAAATAAATTTAAAAAAAAAGATGTATACACACCCTCTCTTTGGGATAAAAAAAAGGAACGTCAAATACTAAAATCTATTCACTTTTTTTTTTGTCTGGGCTACTTTTTTATTTCACACCAATTCCGGTTAATATTTACATTCGAAATATTTCTTTTATATTCCGTCTACGAGATGTTTGGGGAGGGGTGTGTGTGCGTGCGTGTGAATGTATGTATGTATGTGCGTGTGTGCGATGATACTAGCAGCAGTTAGGGGACGATTAGGACACACCCCTTTGGATATAAGACCCTGCAAGTAGTTGGTCCATACTTTCCCTCTGTGAGCTGTCCTCGCCTCTCTACTTCAAGCTGCGCACGAACAAAATAAAACAACAGGGTAAGGCGTCGTTTGGTGGCAGCTTAAAAAATAAAAAACCAAAATGGATTTTGGAAAATGTATCTGGATAACTGCATTACTTTATGGTAAGTATGACTTATTAAATGGTAAAATAGAAATGAAAAAAAAAACCTCATTTAGTTAAGCTTTTTAACAAAAGAAAGTATTGGTACTAATTAAGTTTTTTAAGACAAAAATTTGCATATGGAAATCATTCAGGCATGGTAAGTATTAGTTATTAAAAAGTGAGATAGAAATTAGTTATTAATTTTAAAAAGAATCCTCATTTAATGTTGCTTTTTAAAAAAATAAAGAATTGATACTAATGATACTGTTTTAGTTTTTAAAGATAAAAAAAAAAGTTATGGAAATCATTCAGGTGTTCAACGTGTATTCCTGAGTATAAACTGATTTAATTGCAGTTAATTTTCACCCTTTAAGTTTTTTTTAAAAATAATTAATTTAAAATATTCAAATATTTAGAAATTAGACATCTTAAAAGCTTTTATAAAAACAAACGCATAGATCTTCAAATTTGTTTTGCGTTGTTAATTAAAACTTATTTTGTGAATACAGGAATATCTCCAGGAAATCAAAGTCCAGATCGTTATTCGTAATACAATCTTTGATTGACTGTTTCAATTAAGCCATCATTTGTTTCTTGATACCACGCTCTGTTCATTAATCATTTAATTATCGTACTGTTTAATAAAAAACGTTTAGGTGTGTTATTTTTTAAAAAAGTAATACTTTAGTGAGCATTGGTTATCTTTCCCATACATTATGTTATACATTTAAACCCATGAAAATAAAATTTCTTTTTTTTTTTCTTTTTTACAAAACTTAGTTGTCTCAACAAAAAAAAATAGAAAAACAATCGGACGGTTTCGTCCCCCCCCCCCCTCTGACCACCACCTTTTAAAATGAAAAATTGCATCTTTGACATGTCTATTCTACTAGTATCATCAAAATACATCGATATTTTGCAAAAGTGGAACAGATTTATACGCACTCAAAGTTTATAACATTATATCTTTTTAATAGTGTCCAACCCCCATCTCCCGACATTAATTTAAAGCAGAATAATTATCAAATATTTTTTTGTAACGCTATACTTCACAAACCAACATATCGCATCGACCATTTTATAAACACCAAATAATTGGATGTCGGTTTTTTTTTTTTTTTTTTTTTACAAAATCTATACAACGTATATAAAAACAAATCCTGCTAAATCCGGGGCGTTAGATGTCTTTATTATAATGTGCCTTTTAATTGTTGCATCTTAATCTCAATGCAAAGTTATGCCGTAAAGCGAAATATTTACTCTGTTCTGAATCGTTAAATTTATTTGTGAATGAATTGCGTTCGTTCTAAGATGCGTTCGTTCCATGAGGCGCCCGTCCCATGAGGCGTTCGTTCTACGATACGTTCCTTCTGTGAGGCGTTCGTACTATGATGCGTTTATTCTATGAGGCGTTCGTTCTACGAGGCGTTCGTTCTACGATACGTTCCTTCATTGAGGCGTTCGAACTATGATGCGTTTATTCTATGAGGCGTTCGTTCTATGAGGCGTTCGTTCTATGAGTTACCAGAGTATCTGTTACTATGATTATTAATTCCTGCAATTATTAATTAGTGTGATTATCAAGGTTCCCAGAAAAAACCGCAACGGAAAAAAGCGCAACGGAAAAAAGCGCAAATCAAAAAGCGCAACGGAAATAAGCGCACACGGAAAAAAGCGCAAAGAGAAAAAAGCGCACACAGAAAAAAGCGCAAAGAGAAAAAAGCGCAAACGGAAAAAAGCGCAAAGAGAAAAAAGCGCACACAGAAAAAAGCGCAAACAGAAAAAAGCGCAAACGGAAAAAAGCGCAAAGAGAAAAAAGCGCACACGGAAAAAAGCGCAAAGAGAAAAAAGCGCAAACAGAAAAAAGCGCAAAGAGAAAAAAGCGCACACAGAAAAAAGCGCAATCAGAAAAAAGCGGCAAACGGAAAAAAGCGCAAAGAGAAAAAAGCGCAAACGGAAAAAAGCGCAAACAGAAAAAAGCGCACACGGAAAAAAGCGCAAACGGAAAAAAGCGCAAACGGAAAAAAGCGCAAACAGAAAAAAGCGCAAACGGAAAAAAGCGCAAACAGAAAAAAGCGCACACAGAAAAAAAGCGCAAACAGAAAAAAAGCGCAAACGGAAAAAAGCGCAAACAGAAAAAAGCGCACACAGAAAAAAGCGCAAACGGAAAAAGCGCAAACAGAAACAGAAAAATGCGCAACCAGAAAAAACACAAAGAAAAATGTGCAAAAGAGAAATTTAGCACAAAGACCATATGGACTAGATGACACATTTATACATGACTGTTAGGGCTGCTCTAGAGTGTCGTGTTTGATCACGTGATCTACTACCATTTAAAGCGTATATATATATATATATATATATATATATATATATATATATATATATATATATATATATATACCGAGGGGTCTATGGGGGGGGGTTATGACCCCCCATAAACCCCCCCCCCCTGCCTACGCCACTGCATATAAGTATTCGCATAGATTTAGAGTAGCGTCCCTTTTGTTTACATGTTTTCATTACCCTTTTTTCTGTGTGCGCTTTTTTCTCTTTGCGCTTTTTTCCGTGTGCGCTTATTTCCGTTGCGCTTTTTGATTTGCGCTTTTTTCCGTTGCGCTTTTTTCCGTTGCGGTTCTTTCCGGCCACCGATTATCAATTACTGTGATTGTGATTCTTAATGACTGCGTTGATCGCAGTGTCGATTCTTGACTGTCGTTGATGACAGTATCTCTCGGTTGATTGATGTGTCAATTAGTTACTATGTCCTCTGATTGTGCTTTCAATTAGGCCTGGTGATTAAAGTTTCCTGTTAGAAAAAATCCACTCCTACGATCATTGCATAAAAAAATAAATTACGCGTGTTAAAATTGCCTTTAATTATCTCTCTCATCGTGGAAGTTAATTAAGTTTATATCACCGTCACTAACTTTGAATAATTCCTCCACCATTCTTTTTATCTCGCTCAGACTTTTGCTGATGCTTACATTTGTCATGTTTCTGAGTCAACTCAGCTGTAATGGGTACCTAACTCACGTTAGGGAAAGTAAAGCAGGCTGGGCATATTGCTGACAACATATTCCATTCATATGCCGATGTAAAAAAAAAAACAGTCGAACTCTACTTCACCTGCCCCATAGGCCGCCAGGTTCAAAAGGTTGCCTTTACTTTAACAGTTCGAGCCCTTTAGTAAAAACACGGTCGTGTCACGAAAATTAAGTTAATTAATATGATAATTACCCGGGTCATCAGACAGTCCTTGAGATCTTGTACAAGCAGTCTGATCTATTTTTAACTCGAATAAGCTTCACACACTATTGGCATGTCTGATTAGTCTTAATTAATATACGAGTGATAGAGAGGCGGTAATTTGTAGTTATGTCTGGGGGTTAGGTGAAGAAAAGGGCCTGTTTGTTGTAGTCACGCTAAACATGGACGTGTTGCCGTCTTCAGAAAAGTAATACTTATTTTAAAAAATACTTTATATTGATCTGATGTATATTGTACAAGTGGTTGTTGTATAGATATTTCATTCAGATTTTGGAACAAGGTTCATACGAAAATTCTTGTAGTGTAATTGATGTATATATGGAGAAGCTAGGAGTGGGTGTGCTGGGGGTTGGGGTGGATAGCGATGTGGATAGGTGATAGGGGATATACACGACTGAAACTTAGCTCAGGGCGAGCTAAGAAAGAGCTCACGAGTGTTTAGACACACATGAACATCAAGACGAGAGTTAATTTCATTATTTATTACGAGATTTTTTATTTCAAATGTTTCATAACACAACAAATATGACATAATATTATGAATACAAGGATAAACTCCACTGTTGAAACTCCACGTTTCGCTGTTCGAGTTTTGAATCACTAATCGAGTCTTGGTTCGCAAATCGAGACATTGTTCGCGAATCGATTCTTGATAGTCGAATTAGCTTCGCGTTTTTTTTAATGAGGATTTGTTTTTTTTTTACTTTCTCGTATATACGTAGTATAGAGAAAGTATTGTAATCGTGCAAAAAAAAAAAATCGAGATTTTTACAAATCTCGACGTTTTACACCTCACTGATACGGAAAAACATAATTTTGCAATCTTGTCCGTATGTCTGTGTGTGTGTGTGTGTCTGTGTGTCCGTGTGTAAACACGATAACTTGAGTACCGTTACTGCTAGGTTGATGAAATTTCATATATAAGTATTTTATCAAAATCGTAGATCCGTATCAACTTTTGAGCGATTTCCGATTACCGGAAGTGGTACTTTTTCTACTTTGAATTTTTTAAAAGCCTATAACTTGAGTACTATTTCAGATAGATAAATGAAATTTCACATGTAAGTAAAAGATCTAATTCTCCACCTTCTGTTAAATTTTGAGTAATTTCTGTTGACCGGAAGTAGTAATTTACGCTACTTCCGATTTCTCAAAAAACTAATGTAAATTTTAAAAGTACTAATAATATTGCGCACTATTATGCGCTTTTTTATTTCGCGTTCACTTGGTGTGCAATTAATTTGTCTACGAGATTTTATTCTATTTTTAAAACTTTAAGTATTTAAAATGGATTAAAAATCATGTCTATAGCCCGAGTTCCCATCCCCTGTTATTTTATATAAAAATATTCGAGAAAGTTTAGGGGAGATCACTCCCGGTTTATTTTTACACGTAGTACTTTTTATGCGAAGACTCAATTTCAGTTTTTCGTTTCCGGAAATGCAGACCTTGATCTAGGTCGCACACTGGATAGCCTACGTTTAAATCGGGGATTTCCGTTTTCGTCACAATGATGCGCTAGGCAGGCGCATTAGCATTTGAAGTGCATCGTTTAATATTACAGTGCCTCTCCCTAGATGTATTCGACAGAGTAATTAACATGCCAAACACTTATTTTACTTCCGTCATCAGGAAAATTCAAAGCGAACTCTTTGTAGAAAACTCAGTTGCATCGGGCAGATGAAATTAGAGTTAACTTTTAAACTATTTCCGTATATACTGTGGGATATTGTGGTTAGCTCTATACACTGAGCTTTTACTTTCTCTAACCTGAGTCAGGTACCCCATCAGAGCCTGTTGAACTCGTGACGTCTTATGGGCTCAAGCCCGGGATCCGAACTTGAGACTTTCGGGTCAGCAGTCGTGCTCTCTACCACACGACTTCGACGTCTTATAATTGAGATTGGGTATTTGTAAAAAGATAACTGTTTTTTGCTTAGCACTGATTCTTTTTCTATACCACAAATGAAATATAAACAAAATAATTGCATCCAAAATTTTTCGAGCAATTTGTTTTCCTCATCACGTGATAGACCCACTATGTTTCCCTCATCACGTGATAGACCCATTCTGTTTACATTATCACGTGATAGACCCAATCTGTTTACATTATCACGTGATCAACCTAATCTGTTTACATTATCACGTGATGACCCTATGTTTCTCTTATCACGTGATAGACCCAATCTGTTTACATTATCAAGTGATCAACCCAATCTATATCCCCATTACGTGATCACCCGGACTCCATGCCTACACGTCTGTTGACAGTAACGTAGAAAACCCACCTCAATGTCGTAATGTTCACCTACTTGTCAGTATCGTGTAAGGTGTAGGCCTATTTCTACACCTACGACACATGTAGGGTGGGTGGTGGGGGCGTGTGTTTATCTATTGATCACTGAAAATAGATAAGTATTGATTAATTATTCCCACTAGAAGTATATGTGGTATCTTATTTATTTATTTTTAAATAAAATTTCCAACGGCAGCATACATACCCACATCGTTAAAATGACGATCATGGGATGAGGTCGTCCATAAACGATGTCACATTCCATGAGGGAGGGGGGGGGGTCGTAGTTTTGTGGCGAAGCGAAGTGTGGCGAGGGGTGTATGTTAGATACTGCATTATTTCGTTATTTCGCGTTTTCATAAGACATTTTCAGCTAAACTGTAAATGAAATTCATTATTTTTCTCTATGTTGACCGAGATCAGGAAATGTTTTAGAATGAAATCTATGATATTTGGGGGGGGGGGGGGGGGGGGTGTGAGAAAGGGGGATTGTAAGCTGAGGTGTGACATATTTAAGTGAAGGGGTGGGGTTTTCTGGCATATATATATATATATATATATATATATATATATATATATATATATATATATATATATATATCAGAATAAAAGTGCATATGTGTGTATTATACACACAGACACACAGACACACATAGACACACACACACATATATAAATATATATAAATATATATATATATATATATATATATATATATATATATATATATATATATATATATATATATATATATATATATACATATATATATATTCGCCCAAACGTTTAAGCATACCTACTGTGTTGCAAATCTCTATGCTTTTCTTCAAACAAATCCACCAAGACGACGGACACTGTTTAATACCCAGGGGCGTCACCCGGCCAAGCAAACATCCCCCGTCCTTTCAACGGGCCCCGGGGTGGCGCTGGCTGCTCAAATTGACTCAAGGGTGGGAAACACATGTGAAAGGGTGGCAAGGGGGAACGTGTGTATGTCACCGTACCCGATTGCCTCGGTGTGGTGGAAGTGGAGGGGATACGGTGAGGTGGATCCTCTGATGGACGGTGTGGCGAATTTACCCTGAGAGTGTGTCTGGGGGGGGGGGGGGAGGAGAGGTGATGATGGAAGCTAGTACAATCCCTAACCCTAATGTTTCTGCTACATAGTTAGCATTTAAGACAGTACTATAATCCTAGCCTATATATACATATAGTTAAGGAATAACTAGCTTTACTACCTTTTAGGTTAACATTAGTAAAGTAAATTACTATTAGAGTTTATTTCTTTCTTTGACATCGGGATAAGTAAGGCAGTGTTTCTTCCAGACTTTTTTCTCGGGGAGTGGGCACTTGAAATTTTCAGAGGGGGGGGGGACTAAAATGTCCAGGGGGGGGGGGACACAGTTAAAAGTATATATTTAAATTCCATTTCGATCGTGGAGCACTCCCCCCCCCCCCATCCGAAGAGATGCCTGGAAGAAACTCTCATGTAAGGCAAGAATGGTCCTATCTATGCCCAGCCGCTTTTACTTTTCCTAACGTGAGTCATGTACTTATCAGAGCTGGATCGATTCAGTGCATTTTACAGACATAATCCCTGGATCCGAACTCGAGTCTTTGGGGTTAGCATCATGCACTCTACCGTCCAACCACATCTTCCTATTTATTAACACTACGGAAACCCACATTACCATATCCCAGCACCTCAGGTCTAACATATTATTACCATAAAAACAACCATAACCCTTACTTTAAAAAATCTTCCAACATCGGTAATACGTAGCCCACTCGCAATACAATGTCCCAACCACAATCGTATTCAATAACCCTACTTAACATCCATACGGCCTACCTTTTAGACTACATCTTGCTTACATAATGCCCTCTGTAGCTAGTACAATCCCTGTTTTTAATTTACTTAACCTTTTTAACTCTCATACACTACTAAACCAATTTCCCACATATACTATTCACTATTTGGCCTTAACTCAAATAGGCCATAAATGTAGGTCATCTCATTTTTTTCCCATAAACAGGTGGGTAGGTAGCTATAGAAGACCCAACCCAAGGATTTCAAAATTCAATATTTACTTCTAGTGACGTCGACTAGTTCGAGTTACGCATATTCTATTTATAGCAGCCCGTGTCACTTCCGCCATTTATTGCAGTGTATCTCGAGATGTGTAAGAAACGAGTAGATCATCATCTCGTATAGCCCTGAGTGCTAAGATGGGGGTTTATGCGATGATATGTGCCATGTTTAAATAATCTGGGGTATAGGGTATATGCATGGAGTCTGGCCAAGTGAATTCTACTTCCATTGTCCCATGGTACTATGATGGTACACTGGATGCTAAAAACGGGTCTTCGGGCAACATCGGTATACGATTACAGTCTTAGAAACTCTAGGATAATCTATTTGTCAATACAAACACATATTGCTGTCTCGGCAACACTCGCGATAATCCTTTCCCATCATATTGTGTTACACATGAGAACACACACACACACACACACACTCACACTCATACACACACACACATATATATATATATATATATATATATATATATATATATATCTTTATATATATATATATATATATATATATATATATATATATATATATATATATATATATATATATATATATATATATATATATATATAAACACGTACACGTGAAAGTATACACATATATCGTACATGTTGTAAACATACACGTAAACAGGAAAACGTTTACATTCATACATATACACACATACATAAACACATATACACACAAAACACACACAATATATATATATATATATATATATATATATATATATATATTATATATATATATATAATATATATATATATATATATATATATATACTAGCTTTCATTGCTTTTACCACAGGCTTGATACATACATTAAGATCCGTTCACATGTTTTATACTTGTATACTCAACAAACTACTTGTGGCTTTTGAAACAACCTCCTTAGCATTTTTAACTTTCCGGCTATTTACCCAAACGAAAAGGGTGGCGTGGGGTATTTCAAACAATTTTTTTTAGCTTTTATCCTCTTAAATATCTGGCCACATTGAAACTTCAGTTAGTTTGTCTTCGCTGGGATGATAGAATTAAAAAAAAACGGGTTAAAAATATATTAGTTTGATAGCCGTCGTTTTTCCACGTATGCTGTCATTTCCATAAAGCTTACATAATCGCTCAAACAAGAGCCCCTATTGGAGTTCGATTTACGGGATGGAGTTTTCTTTGATGTTCGGCTTATTGTGTTGTTTTATCTATTATGTTTCTGGTGATTTTTCCTTAAGTAATAGAACGCTGAGTGAGTATAGAGGTAGGTTTTTTTAAGTACAAATTTTAGTTCTTGTAAGAGAATACAGAATATTAAGAGGTTTTTTTTCTTTAGCCGTGTGTTGTTAGATTTGGGAGTGGGGTCAAAGTGGACGGTATTAGAGTTAAGTTTATGCCATGGTAAAATTCATAGTTAGGGCTAGACTTTGGTCAGGGTTAGGGTCAGTTTTTGGTAGCGACGCTAGCAAAAATTTAGGTACACTACTTTGTTGCCCATGATCCTAGAGCTAGCAAAGTATTAATGTTTGATTAGTGTGACCAAAAAGCTACGCTTGAAAAAGTTTACCCTAAGAACGTGAACAGGTTTCACCCCAATTATCATAGAAAACACATTTTCTAAAAATATTCAAACATTTTATGAACATTTTCTAACAATATTTTAAAAAAAAGTTAATTAGGCGTGGTTTAATATATTTTTTTTAATATAACTATAATTATGCGATACATTATCTAATTAAGAACTCTTAATTATTTTGATTAATCATTAACTTTCTTACTAATCATCCAATTTTGATACATTTAACAGTACTAAATCAAATGAAGCTGGGTTTTAACCTGTGATTAATATTACTTTCAAAATAAAACAGCATTTTTTAGTGAATTAATAAACTTCCTACGAGGTTACACTGTTTTAACTAACCAGAGAGCTGCTTTCATTTCTTGCGTTTTTTCTCAAAACCATTTTTGACCTCTAACACGATTTTTCAAAATGATACATAATTTTGTGGCTACTATTACAATTTGGTAACTATGTTTAGAATTTTAGAATGTGCCACAGAGGCGTAGCGACCCTTCCCGGCGCCCGGGGACAAACTTTCGATTTGCATCCCCCCTCGAACTTTTCATTTGCACACCCCCCCCCCCTCAAACTTTCGATTTGCACCCCCCTCGAACTTTCAATTTGGCGCCCCCCCTAAGGTCGGCGACCGGAGACATATGTCCCCCCCCCCCGCCCCCCCCCCCCCCCCCTCGCTACGCCTCTGATGTGCCATTCTTGAAATTGGTCCACTTTTATTCAGATATTACTAAATTTTTGAATATAGTGATAAAAGTAAAAAGAAAAATTCATATATTTTTTTTTTTATTATCCATCAGAATCAAATAAAAGTGAAAATAAAATACCCACCATCATGTTAACAGTGTGATTGAAAATTTTCAGTTCTTTAATGTTAATACTTTTTTCATGATCGTTGTGTAGACAAATTTAGTAACTGCGGTCATTTTCAGCTTATTTCAAGGTCACAACAATTTAGAACTATATTTTCTTACTAGTTTTTTTTAATGCATTGTAATGGTATAAAATATTAGCATCCTATGTTTATAAATAAAGAAATTTACTTTTGGGGTGAAACCTATCCTTCAAAAAATTAATGTAAGAATGTAACTCTTTGAATGTTACTTTAGTAACCTTATGACTCTTTTGATTATTTATGTAGCCGTAGTATTGAACCCGTGGGTTGTCATGAGATTAACCCGTTGGTTGTCGTGAGATTAACTTGCGGGTTGTCATACGTTTAACACGTGGTTGTCGTGAGATTAACCTGTTGGTGTAGTGAGATTAACACGTGGGTTGTCGTGAGTTTAACCGCTGGGTTGTCGTGAGATTAACCCGTTGGTTGTCGTGAGATTAACCCGTTGGTAGTCGTGAGTTTAACCGCTGGGTTGTCGTGAGATTAACCCGTTGGTTGTCATAAGATTAACCCGTTGGTTGTCGTGATATTAGCCCGTAGGTTGTCGTGAGATTAACCCGTGAGTTGTCGTGAGATTAACCCGTGTATTGTCGTGAGATTAACACGTGGGTTGTCGGGAGATTAACCTATGGGATGTCATACGTTTAACACGTGGGTTGTCGTGAGATTAACCCGTGGGTTGTCGTGAGATTAACCTGTAGGTGTAGTAAGATTAACCTGTAGGTGTAGTGAGATTAACACGTGGGTTGTCGGGAGATTAACCCGTGGTTTGTTGTGAGATTAACACGTTGGTTGTCGTGAGATTAACCCGTTGGTTGTCTTGAGATTAACCTATGGGTTGTCGTGAGATTAACCTATGGGTTGTCGTGAGATTAACCTGTTGGTTGTCGTGAGATTAACACGTTGGTTGTCGTGAGATTAACCCGTGGTTGTAGTGAGATTAACAGGTGGGTTGTCGTGAGATTAACCCGTGGTTGTAGTGAGATTAACAGGTGGGTTGTCGTGAGATTAACCCGTGGTTGTAGTGAGATTAACCTATGGGTTGTCGTGAGATTAACCCGTGTATTGTCGTGAGATTAACCCGTGAGTTGTAAGATTAACACGTGGGTTGTCGTGAGCTTAACCTGTGGGTTGTCGTGAGATTAATCCGTGGGTTGTCATGAGATTAACACGTGGGTTGTTGTTGGATTAACCCGTGGTTGTAGTGAGATTAAACCTGGGTTGTCGTGAGATTAACCTGTGGGTTGTCGTGAGATTAAACCTGGGTTGTCGTGAGATTAACCCGTGTATTGTCATGAGATTAACACGTGGGTTGTCATGAGATTAACACGTGGGTTGTCGTGAGATTAACCCGTGGTTGTAGTGAGATTAACACGTGGGTTGTCATGAGATTAACACGTGGGTTGTTGTTGGATTAACCCGTGGTTGTAGTGAGATTAAACCTGGGTTGTCGTGAGATTAACCTGTGGGTTGTCGTGAGATTAAACCTGGGTTGTCGTGAGATTAACCCGTGTATTGTCGTGAGATTAACCCGCTGGTTGTCTTGAGATTAACCCGTGGTTGTAGTGAGATTAATCCGTGGGTTGTCGTGAGATTAACCCGTTGATTGTCATACGTTTAACACGTAGGTTTACGTCATGGTGTCACCCCTTCCCTCTTGTAATAATTGTTGTTTTGTACTTAAAAGACTTTAATTAATCATTAATGGAAATGGCAAAAAAGCATTTTTCTTTTGTACATGTTTGCAATTTTTTGCCGTGGTGTCACCCCACTAAATGGTGTCACCCGATGCGGTCCGCACCCCCCGCCCCCCCCCCCCCCCCCCCCCTTCCCCCTCGCTACGCCTCTGATTAACATAACACATTGTTATCAGGGAATATATTGAGAATGTTTAGGGAGGGGTTTGTGACGGCGGATGAGTTAGGAAAACGGGTAAGAACCTTATTCTAACCCTAAACTTGAACATATCCTAGTCTTAAACCTAACACTAAACCTAATTAAACGGAAAAAATAATGCGATGTACTGTTTTTTCAACCGCATTTTCATTGGAGCAGATTTTTTAAAAAAAGATAATATAGGTTTTTAAATATATGACGCATATGAAGGATTCAGCAAAATACGCGCCAAACATATTTAATTAGGCATTTAAAATAAAATAAAATTTTAACACCAAGGGAGACAACAAATAAATCTATTCCCAAAAATCGTTAAAAATACAAGAAGACCTATAAATAATAAAATTTTAAAAGAATGACCAATATTTTTTATTATACTAGCTGTAATCTCAAAACACTAAATGGCTTTATCCTATTCATTAAAGTTTATAAACTGTAGAATTATTACTTCACTCAAGTTTAATTAATAAGAAACATATTAATCTGAAAAAACCACTTAATGTATAGACTTTGGAAAATTCTATGTTTAAAATTATTACGCCAGCTAGTAGCAGAGCTCTTCTAATTAAATGTTTAAATTGTGCACAAAATTTCCACACCGTCCCGTCCCCCCAATTCAGCCCAACACGCCGAGGGAAAAAAAATCACTTGAATCATCATTTGATAACACATTTGCATTTTCAGTTTTTTTAAAATATCTAGACGTTATGAATTAGATCTATGTATAAGTAAACCATCTTAAATGAATGAAAGTAGGCTACAAGTAGAAAGAAATATTACTATTGTAAATCTGTATCAGTCCTCACAAGCCGATGATGAAATTTCTAGATTTTTACATAACAACTTTGCAATCTTGCCTGAGTAATTATGTATTTACTAGCCGTCTGTACCCGTTATCAGAGGCGCAGCGAGAGGGGGGGGGGGTGCGGGGGGGGGGGACGACATATGTCCCCGGGCGCCGACCTTAGGGGGGGCGCCAAATTGAAAGTTTGAGGTGGGGGTGCAAATGAAAAGTTCGAAGGGGGGGGGGTGCAAATCGAAAGTTTGAAGGGGGGGGGGTGGGGTGCAAATAAAAAGTTCGAGGGGGGGGTGCAAATCGTAAGTTTGAGGGGGAGGGGGGTGGGGGGTGCAAATGAAAAGTTCGAGGGGGGGTGCAAATCGAAAGTTTGTCCCCGGGCGCCGGGAATGGTCGCTACGCCTCTGCCCGTTATACGTGATTATAAGCCTATATATTTTAATGTCATACTTGTTTGAGAAAAATATTTTATAAGATAGTTATTGGTCAAAACGAAATATGCTTTACTATACGTTGAAACGTCTTAGTGACAAAGCAAAGAAATAACTAAATAGCTAAAAATCCGACACATTTAAAATAACATAGGCTACCAATACCTTTTACAAAAATTAAAACCAAATTGTAGTCTATACATTATTAGTCAACAGAACACCATATTAAATCAACACTCTGATTAAGAGACTTAAATGATTCCGTTAAAAACCCGGCTGTTCAATGGTACTGTTAAAAGTATTACGTATAGGCCTACATTACATACTACTACTATATAAATTTATTACTTATACAATAAAACACTGATGTAGTATAAAATTACTATAATTATACACTAAACACTACACTGGTCGAAAATTGCTAATTATACATTAAACAATACTTAAGTATAAAATTGCGACATACCACACAGGTCGAAAACTACTATATATATTTTGAACACAAAACTACCATACAATAGGGCTGGTAAGTAGGTCACCAACCAGTTCTACGGCTCAATAAAACCTGCCATATAACTGATTGGTGACCTACTTACCAGCCCTATTGTAATATGTATAACTAAAATTACACTACCGTAAAATTACTACCCCTAGCAGTAGTTGCTAAACTAATCGACTCTTCCAATCTGCTTTTATTTTTCAATCATCACTCATTCACCTTAACTCCACCCCCTCCCCACCCCTAGGTCTCGCCTTTAAAGCTGTCCTGGCCCAGACCAACGACCTGACCCCCTGCTCCAGCGCCAACTTCCTGGAGCGCGTGGAGGGGGACTGCACCAAGTTCAAGGCCTGTGGGGCGGCGGGGGTGTTCATCATGAACTGCCAGCAGGGCTGGTGTTCAGCCAGGTACAACAGATCTGCAACTACAAAGTTTTCGTGCCGGAGTGTCAGAGTAAGTAACCACGAGTGTTTTCTGTCAGTGATTCTTTCAGACTTTTTTTCTCCGGTGGGGGGGGGGGGGGGGGAGAGGGGGGGCACTTGATATTTTCGGAGGGGCGGACAAAATTTTCGTGCGGGAGTGCCAGAGTAAGTAAACCACGAATGTTTTCTGTCAGTGTTTCTTTCAGACTTTGCTTTTTCGGGGGGGGGGGGAGAGGGGGGGGAGAGGGGGGGGAGAGGGGGGGGGGCACTTGATATTTTCGGAGGGGCGGACAAAATTTTCGTGCGGGAGTGCCAGAGTAAGTGAACCACGATTGTTTTCTCTCAGTGTTTTTTCCAGACTTTTTTCTCCGTTGGGGAGGGGGGGGGGGTAAACATTTTCTTCGGGGGGAGGGGGGGTCAACATTTTCCGGGGGGGGTGGGGGGGAGTGGACACTGGTAAAAGTATGTTTTCTATATAAATTCCATTTCGTTCGAAAAGATCCCTGGAATATAGCGGAATAGGTGTACATTTGCACGAGTTAGCTGCTTTAGTGGATGTATGCATTACAGACACTTAGCAAGGCAAAAACCAGTACTAGATCTAGAGATATTTCACATATTTCTAGTACGCTGGGATTTACGGATTGTGTGTATATTTGTATAAGCTTTAGGTGGACATAAGCAATACAGGCATTTAGCAAGGTAGAAACTAGTACTATATCTAGAGATATTTAAAAGTTTTCTAGTACTCTGGAATATAACGGATTGTGTGTACATTCGCATGAGCTTTAAATTTATAGTGATAGATGGACGTAGGTACTACAGACAATTAGCAAGGTACAAAGCAATTACTAGATCTAGAGATATTTCACAGTTTTCTACTACGCTGGAATATAACGGACTGAGCTTTAAATTTATAGTGATACATAGACGTAGGTAGACACTTCGCAAGGTAGAAACCAGTACAAGATCTAGAGATATTTAACACATTTCGAGTAGGCTGGGATATAACGGATTATGTGTACATTTGCATGAACTTTAGATTTAGGTGGATGTAAGGACTATAGGGCTGGTAAGTAGGTCACCATCCAGCTCTATAACTCATGCAGGTTTTATTAAGCCGTAGAACTGGTTGGTGACTTACTTACCAACCCTGTAGGCACTTAGCAAGGTAGAACCCAGTACTCGAGATATTTAACACAAAATTTCTATGACTACAAAAGGTTAAGCATTGTAAATGCTCATGTTCTTAAACTGTATACCAGACGTGTTCTAGTTTTATTTTTATCTCAAACAATAACATGTTGTAATGACCTTCATCTCCCCCCTCCCCCACCCCTAGATACACAAATGACTGATATATGCAGCCCCAACCCGTGCCTCAATGGAGTCTGTGTCCCAAACAATAACATGTTGTAATGACCTTCATCTCCCACCATCTCTCCCCCACCCCTAGATACACAAACAACAGATATATGCAGCCCCAACCCGTGCCTCAATGGAGTCTGTGTCCCAAACAATAACATGTTGTAATGACCATCATCTCTCTCCCCCCCCCCCCCCACCCCTAGATACACAAACGACAGACATATGCAGCCCCAACCCGTGCCTCAATGGAGTCTGTGTCCAAGACCAGAGCCTCATCAATGGCTACAGATGTTACTGCAACTATGGATACTACGGAGAAAAGTGTGGCAAACTGTGAGTCATGTCCCTTTAGATATTTATATTTTTGGTACTCTCCCAAAGTAAAGTTCCTCTTTAGCCCTAGCGATCCATTCGGCAGATGAAGTAGAGTTGGCATCTTTTCACCTCAGTGTATGAATAGATTGTGTGGTCCGCGCTTTACCCAGTCGCCTTTGCTCTCCCCAATGTAAATCAGGTACCCATCAAAGCTGCATGGAGAGAACTCCAACAGTCCCAAGTCTAAAACGAGATCCGAACTCAAGACCTTTCGGGCTAGCAATCATACGCTCTAACCGCCAACCACGCCGTACCACCCAAATGTATTATCTTTATTATAAACTGTTTACCTAAATCTACCTCGCTCTTTACATAGAATATTTCTAAAATTTAAATAACAATCCATTTATTTATTTTTTGTTCCCGTGGAAATTTTTGGTTACGTGTTTGAACAGTGCCATCAAAAGAACAAAACAAAAATTCATCAAATGTTTAGTCACAACAAGAAATGTTTAGTCACACCAGCAAATGTTTAGTCACAGCAACAATAATAATTATTTTTATTTGTACCTCCACCTATTATTTGATGGGATACAGTGGGGGCGGAGTGGTTGGGGTGGAGAGCTGATGCTTGCTAACTCCAAACGTGATGAGTTTGGAACTCGGGTCGATGAGGATGGTTAGAAGGGGGCAGCAACCCTTCTAGCAGGGAAAAAAAAACAACCTTGAAACGAAACAACTGTTGCCTTGCAGATTGTTCTTGGTTAAACAAAGGCTATGGAAGCAAATCGAAGGATAAATTAAAAGATAATAAAAAACGTTTTAATAACAAGCTTTTATATAATTATGCTCTAAAAAGGAAAAGATAAATTATTTTCTTTAAATATATGGCAATGCACCAATATTTAAATAACTTCAGCTAGTATGTCATCAAGACTACTCGAAAAGGTCTAGAGAGTTATGCATTTGCTGGGTTTATTGTTGTTGTTCTTGATGGAATTAGAAGATTTAACTTGCGCTTCCTGTCGAATATCACTAAAGCTTTGACTTAGTAACATTAAAAACTCCCTTTCCGAACCTGAGAAGGGGTAAGTGAAGTAGAGTTCACCTGCTTCTGTGACCTCGGCATATGAAATGATGCTCAGCCGTCTTTAATTTCCCTAATGTGAGTTAGGTACCCATCAGAGCTGGGTGGACTCAGGGACTTTCTACTTAGTTCAACGCGATCTCGAGACTTACGGGTTAGCAGTCTAGCGCTCTACCGCTAGGCCACGCCATTCAGTAACAGCAGAGATTGTCTTCTGTCAACCAGATAACTACTGCTTGAGCCTACCCTGTCAGAACAATGGTGCCTGCACCAACAGCGACAGCGGCTACACCTGCGACTGTGCGAGCACTGGATTTACAGGTCTCACGTGTACAGGTGAGTTGAACTTGACGCTGTTAACTTTACAGGTGAGTTAAACACGGCACTGTTAACTTTACAGGTGAGTTGAACTTGACGCTGTTAACTTTACAGGTGAGTTAAACATGGCACTGTTAACTTTACAGGTGAGTTGAACTTGACGCTGTTGACTTTACAGGTGAGTTAAACATGGCACTGTTAACTTTACAGGTGAGTTAAACATGGCACTGTTAACTTTACAGGTGAGTTGAACTTGACGCTGTTAACTTTACAGGTGGGTTAAACATGGCGCTGTTAACTTTACAGGTGAGTTGAACTTGACGCTGTTAACTTTACAGGTGAGTTAGACATGGCGCTGTTAACTTTACAGGTGAGTTGAACTTGACGCTGTTAACTTTACAGTTGAGTTAGACATGGCGCTGTTAACTTTACAGGTGAGTCAAACATGGCACTGTTAACTTTACAGGTGAGTTGAACTTGACGCTGTTGACTTTACAGGTGAGTTTAACATGGCACTGTTAACTTTACAGGTGAGTTGAACTTGACGCTGTTGACTTTACAGATTGTTAACAATGAGCGAATCCATTTCACAGCACAACAAACTGCAACAAAAATTATGAAATTTATGTAGAAATATTACAAACACTATGTAATTAAGATATCTCTTTGTTCGGTATAACATTTAATATTAATTAGTAAGAGTTATTTGAGTGCTATGTGTCTATGAGAAACTTGTATTTTAAAAAAAGCGGCAAAACTTGTTGGATAACCGGAAAAAAAAGTTTAATTGTGTTTCCATTTTGCCATAACATTTACCGACTTTTTCTTTGTTGTGTATCTCTTTGGTTGTTCCCTATGGTGCTACAGACTAATAAGATAGACTATTTTCGCAAAGCACAGCATTTTAAAATGTCTTTTTGCAGAAACCACAGCATTTTAAAATGTCTATTTCCAGAAACCACAGCATTTTAAAATATCTATTTTCATAACCCACAGCATTTTAAAATGTCTATTTCCAGAAACCACAGCATTTTAAAATTTCTATTTTCACAAACCGCAGCAATTTAAAATGTCTATTTTCATAACCCACGGCATTTTAAAGTGTCTATTTCCAGAAACCACAGCATTTTAAAATTTCTATTTTCACAAACCGCAGCAATTTAAAATGTCTATTTCCAGAAACCACCGCATTTTAAAATGTCTATTTTCACAAACCACAGCAATTTAAAATTTCTATTTTCACAAACCACAGCAATTTAAAATGTCTATTTTCACAAAACACAGCAATTTAAAATGTCTATTGTCATAACCCACAGCATTTTAAAATGTCTACATCCTGAGAAAACACCGATTAAAATCTTTATTTTTAGAAACCAGACACTTGAAAAATATTTTTATTTAGAAACCACATAATAAATAAGTCGATTTGTATACCCTACATTTTGTTATCTTGTCTATTTGTAGAACCAATATTATTTTAAAATGTCTATTGTTTGCTAGAAACCACATAGATCTAGATCTACTTGAATTTTAAATTTCCAGATCCTATAATTAGATCATGCAGCTACAACAACTGTATAAACGGATACTGTAACAACAACATCTGCAACTGTTATAGCGGGTACACAGGAAGCAGCTGCAACATCACTTCAACATCGACATCAACGCCGTCTACCACCTCTTCAACTACGACCAGCGCACCAACATGTACGTACTACGGTTGAATAAAAATAAAGTTACTGTGTTTGGCGATAAAATACTGGATCTGGAAAAAATTAAATATTCAATTATTTTTAAATGACTAATTTTTAAGACAATTTATTTATTTATTTTATTCTTAATTATTTATTTATTTAAAAATAATTAGAAAATAATTTTACGAAACGATGGTTAAAAGCTACCCGCTTAAAATCAAGACGATTAAAATCAGTGTGCTCCCTTGTTCCATCTAAGCTGCTTTCTCGCAGTAGTTGTTTTTAGCCCTCTCAGTAGTTATTTTCTAAAATGCAAATACCATGTAGACGCAGTTTTAGATCACCGCACATAAAACATTCGTTTAAAACCCACCCTATTGCTTATTAAAGCGAATGTTGATTATAATAGTTAATAAACTTATTAAAGTGGTAATTTTGTTTATCCAGTTTACATGTAATGGAGGACACCGAGTTGACGAGAATCCTTCTATCACATTGTTGACATGGATTAAAAACGTGATTTTTTTTTTAGCTTTTGCAATCAAAGCGAACGTAAAAATAATTTTAAAAATATAAACTTAAGCCTAAAAATAATTCAGAAAATTAATGTCACTAAAGTTGCAAATCCAGAGAACTTGAAAACAATTTTTTTGAGTTAAGGCATCATTTCTATTTATTTTCATAATAATTTATAGGGGTCGGGCATAAATGACGTCACACTCGTAGGGGGAGGAGGGTCAGTAATTTTGTGACGGTATGTGATGAGGGGGGGGGGGGGTAGATGGTGTGACGTCACTTTTTTTCATTTGAAAAAAGCAATGTTAGAAAACGAGTTATTTCGCGTTTTAGATAACGGTTTTAATAAATTGTAATAGGAATTGATCAAAATACTCTATGTTGACAAGATACTGTATGTCTGACAAGATTTTGGAAAAATATTGATGTTTTAAGAAAAATTCAACAGCAATTTTGAGGGGGGGGGGGGTTGTAGGCTGAGGTGTGACGGAGGGCGGGGGGGGGGGGTGTTAAAAATCGTCAAAAAAGCGTGACGTCATTTATGGATGATCCCATAACCCGATGTTTAACTTTCGTAAGACAAGCCTCGGTTAACCGTACAGGATCTTCAAGATCAATACTTCATAAAAACATATAGTAATTTGTACTCAAAACTTTTCCTATACAATTTCTAAATAAAAACATTTTTTTAACTAATCGACCTAGCTCAGCCATGTTTGTTGTTATTTTCAGTGATTAAATTAATTTAAATATACACAGATAATTTTTTTAGCTTTTTTTATTTTAAATTTTGTTTCGTTACCGAAAATACTAAAAACATCAGATACATCCAATCTTTAGTAAAGTCAAAACAAAAATTCAAACAGATTTTTATAACCATATTTATTTTAGTAACATCGTACATGATTTTTAAAATAATGTATGGGCCTTTCAGATAATTTACAGACTATTCTCTTTGGGTATATTTGTGGCCTTTAGTTACTTTAACCCTTCATTTCATGAATTAATTCAATGAAAACTTTTTGAGAAAAAAAAATCTTACAAAAATCGTTCCCACTCATATATCTACGGGCTCATGCGGTTTGGGCTATTGTTAATATGGCAATAGGTCAATAGGGCTTGTAAGTAGGTCACCATCTTCTCGTTCTCGTACTTGCCTGCTAGTATATCTAAAACAATTTTTTTATTCAATCGGTAAAAAAATAATAGAAAAGTTACCCTGCAATAGTTAAGTTACTTAAAATCGTAAATGGGAATCATGTTAAAAAAATTAGTTTTGTTCGAAAATCTAAATCTCTCTCTGGCTGACGAGATTTCGAATTTTATGCGAGAGAAACAGAGACTTACAAGCCCCATAAACAGACAGGCCATCACATGATGAACAATCAAGTATTTCTCACACCTATATTACAAGACGTTCGGATTCCATCAGAATTTTATCCACGTCCCACCACACACCACCTTGTTTGGATCTGACGAGGGTCGGGGAAGTTTCCGTCTAGACCACCTCAAGACTCGAGCCATGGATACCCAACTGGCGAATTCTCAGTTAGGAATCGCGCCTCCACCCCCACCTCGGCAAGAGTATAAATATTTACACTCACTAATTGAATGCCATCTTCCTCGGCCATCGCGCCTCCAGCCCCCCTCCCCCCCCCCCCACACCTCTACCCAGGCTAGAGTATAAACACTTACACTCACTAATTGAATGCCATCTTCCTCAGCCATCGCGCCACACCCCCCACCCCTACCCCCACCCCGGCTAGAGTAGAAATACTTACACTGACCCCTTGAATGCTGTCTTCCACAGCCTTCGCACCTCCATCCCCACCCCCACCCCCACCCCACCTCCATCCCCACCCCAACCCACCCCACCTTCACCCACCCACCCCCACCCCACCTCCACCCCGGATAGAGAGTATAAAAACATACACTCACTAATTGAATGCTGTCTTCCACAGCCACCATCTCGCCCCAGTGTGACCCCAACCCCTGCCTCAATGGCGGCACCTGTATGGGAGGCGCCTTTGAATACAGCTGTCAGTGTCCGACTGGGTACTCGGGCAGCAACTGTCAAATATGTAAGATATAAAGCCTATATATATATATATATATATATATATATATATATATATATATATATATATATATATATATATATATATATATATATATGTATGTATGTATGTGTATGTGTGTGTATGAGACGGAGTGGCCTAGCGTTAGAGAGCTGGACTGCTAACCCGTAAGTCTCGAGTTCGAATCTGGGTTCAAGTCAGTAGACCGTCCCTGAGTCCACCCAACTCTGATGGGTACCTAACTTACGTTAGGGTAAGTAAAGGCGGCTGGGCATAGTGCTGACAACACTATCCCTTCATATGCCGAGGTCACAGAAACAAGTGAACTCTACTTCACTTGCCCCGTGGACCGTCAGGTTCGAAAGGGAACTTTACTTATGTGTGTGTGTATGTGTGTGTATTTTCGTGTTGGTAACAATGTTCTGAAATGTTTTGAATGTGGTCGTGCTCTGGGGGTGGGGAGAGGAGGAAGGCAGTGTCATACCGAAGAGTTACTGCTCGCTACTCTGTATTGCGTTTGTAGACCACTAAAATGGCGTCTTTGGGTAGAGGGGTGGAAGGGGATGGAGGCGTAACAGTGTGGGGGGGGGGCACAACACCAATGATGCGATACCAAACCGAAAATTATGTTAATTTATCAGACTCTTAAAGTTTTAAACATATAGGCTACATCTTAAACGTATCTTCTTCGTTCTTAATTTTTAGTGTTGGAAGGGATCGAGCTTTATCTTCCAGACGGTTTGAACTCGAGACTTTTTTTTCGAATTTATCAACCACGAACTTTTTGCCGACTCGACCACGCCTCCATAACAATTAAGGATACGTGTCAGCTGGTTATGCGCCATTGAGGCCATTGACTCCGATTTCAGCCTGCTTTTCTTTTTGGATTTGCTTCCATAGCCTTTGTCCAACTAAGAACAAACTACAAAGCAGCAGTTGTTTGATTTTGGAGTTGTCTCTCCTAGAAGAGTGGCTGTCCCCAGCTAACGAGCCTCATCTGCCCGAGTGTTCGAACTCGATACTTTTCGGTGTAGCATCCATGAGCTTTATCAACTCGACCACGCCGACCCTTAAACGTATAAATAATGGCTAAATGCCCAGTAGGGTATGACACACATATTTTTCTACTCGAGGTGATTGATTGAGGAGGGGGGTGGGTGGGTCATGTATAGCCTCACCTAATGACGCCACTGAATACATAGCCTGTATTTTTTGTTGCCTATAACAATATGTTTAAGAGTTTAAAAAAAGGTTCTACAATATTTTTTCTTCTTCAAATTCACAGTCAAATCCAACCCAAACTGTACCTACCCCTGTCCCTCTGACGTGCCCAGTTACAACTACCCCTCATGGAACGACACGAGTTGCTCCTCCTACTACACCTGTCAAAGAGGTGTCCTGAGTTATCGCACCTGCCAACCCGGGTACAAGTTTGACGTGGTCTCAATGAGTTGCCGGGATCAAAATGAAGATAACAGATTTTTCTGTGACTTTTTCAAAGGTGTCATTCAGGGTTAACTATATTTTACTTTACCAAAAATAACAAACATGATTTCAATTAGCACTTTGAACTTAAAAAGCACTAAATTCTAATTTTATAAACGGAAATTTTAAGTTATGGTTATCTCTTTATATATATATATATATATATATATATATATATATATATATATATATATATATATATATATATATATATATATATATATATATATATATATATATATATATATATATATATATATATATACATTGTGTTTCTAATGCTATTTGGACTATTATGATTTAATTTAATTTAATTTTTTTTTGCTTTTTAAAATTCTAATGTGCATTAAAGAATTAACTTTTTTAAAAACTAACCATTGGGTTTATCTAGTTATTTGGGTTGTTTGTCTTTGTAATGCTGCTTTTTACTTTTGCTTTATATGTTTCATTATCATCAACCTAGTTTAGAAAGTGGAAATAAATCAGTTTATAATATTAAAATACTGTACAGTTTGCTCCATACACTTATGCTAATATTTTTAATTGCTTAATATATTGATTTAATTAATCACTATAATAATGTTGGTATGCCTACTTGTATTCCTTTAATCAACATGTTTATAATCCAAGATAGATAACCTAGTCACACATTTTCTTTGTTAGCTATTATTTCACTTTAGTTTCTTTTCGAACAATAAAAATAGCTTTAATTTATATTTCTTTCAATACTCTAACATCAAATTAGTTTACTCATAATCATAGAATAATCATTTATGTAATCGTATTCATTATGTTAAGTGTGTTTTTGTCACATAAGAATTATATTACAAAACGCAACTAGAGGATTTTATTTTGATAAAGTTAGAGATGAGTTTTATGATTAATCTACGAGGTTTAAGTTTTTATTAGGTTTAAGACAATTTTCTGGTTTTTAACTTTATTTTTCTTAAAGTAATTCAACACAATTTGGGTAAGTACTAATGAGTACGCCTAATAAACCAATATCAATTATTATTTAAAATTTATAGCCAATAATTTAGACAAATTTAAATTTAAAAATAGTGTTTAACACATTAACACAAATTTAAACATCATGGTTGTTTACTATATTTTGCGGACATTTGCCAGATTTTTATGCCAAGTTTGTTTTAAACTATTCAATTTACATCCTACATATCTTAGTGTTAACATTTCCAACCTCCCCAACCGCATATCATATTACAATACGATAATTGTTCAATTATATTATGTCATTCATAATGACATTGTTTTGAAAAAGAAAACAATAGGTATGTTAATCTTTAGAAGACTTGTACAACACTATAGGGTGAAATATAAACGAAATTATAAGCTGAAATTTAATCTATTATAAACATTAAACAGTTTCGTAAAAATTAAGTAACAATAAATACAGAAAAGAAGGTAACGAACTTCTATAAATTTGCATAGAAACAATTACATAGTTTTTGTGTTTGTATAGACAAATATTTTTGAATATATATCATATTTTTAACCCTGTGCTTTTATATATTTTTGTATTATCTTGTCGCATTTATATTTGTATCTTTATCTAACTAGTTTTTTAAATTTTCTTTCTAATTTGAAAAATTCATATAACACCTTTTGATATTTTACAAAAAACAATAATATTCTAAATTCGAAGAAAGTAGATTAAAACGAATCTATAGCCAGAAATCATGAATAAGAAAAGAACGGTAACCCATGAAAAACAAAATTGAACACCAGGGAAAGGTAAATCGTATCTGATGAATTTGTCATAATTCTATTCCCAACAGCTGCACATAATCAATTATTAGACTCATTCACAAATCCAAAAACCTATTTTATGGAGGTGTAAGGGTGTGTGTGTGTGGGGGGGGGGGGCGGGTTGGTGTACAACCAGTGTTTCTTCCAGACTTTTATCTCCGGGGGAGGGGGGGCACTAGAAATTTTCGGGGGGGGGGGGCGGTCAACATTTAGGGGGGGGGGGGGGGAGCGGACACTAGTAAAAGTGTGTGTTTACTATATAAAATCCATCTCGTTCGGAAGAGATGCCTGGAAGAAACTCTGTGTACAAGATTAATATTGCCAAGTAGGCTACGCTGTTCAAGAAACAAACATATGAAGCTGAACTTATAAGTCGAAAAAACTGGTCAACAGCAGTGGTGTTTAACTTGGGCTCAATCGAACTCCAGGGGTTCGGTGAGTCAGTCTCTGGGGTTCGGTTAGTCAGTCTCTGGGGTTCGGTGAGTCAGTCTCAGGGGCTCGGTGAGTCAGTCTCTGGGGCTCGGCGGAGAGCAAGACACAAACCCGACTAGTATTATTCGTGATTTTTTTTTTCAGCGTGAAACTATAGAAGGGTTCGTTTAATGCGAATGTGAAACTGGTGGGGTTCAGTACCACCAAAAAGGCTAAGAACCACTAGTCTAAAGTAAAACAAAAATATAACAAGGTTATTGTTTAAACATCACAGCCTCGACAACCACATTCCTGCCAACCACTGCGCTGACAACCACACTCAAGGCGACGTCAACCACTGCAGTTACAACAACCACATCTAAACTAACTTCAACTATGTCAACCACAACTACAAAGACATCACCCACAACAACTACAACCACAACCACTCCAACAACAACAACTACGCCGACCACAACTACGAAAACAACACCCACAACAACCACAACTAGTACCACGCCAACAACAACTGCGCCGACCACAACTACAAAGACAACACCCACAACAACCACAACTACAACCACTCCAACAACAACTACGCCGACCACAACTACAAAGACAACACCCACAACAACCACACCCACTCCAACAACAACAACTACGCCGACCACAACTACTAAGACGTCACCTACAACAACAACAACCACTCCAACAACAACTACGCCGACCACAACTACAAAGACAACACCCACAACAACCACTACCACTCCTACAACAACTACGCCTACCACAACTACAAAAACAACACCCACAACAACCACAACTACAACCACGCCAACAACAACTGCGCCGACCACAACTACAAAGACAACACCCACAACAACCACAACTACAACCACGCCAACAACTGCGCCGACCACAACTACAAAGACAACACCCACAACAACCACAACTACAACCACGCCAACAACAACTACGCCGACCACAACTACAAAGACCTCACCTACAACAACCACTACCACAACTACAACCACACCAACAACAACTACGCCGACCACAACTACAAAGACGTCACCTACAACAACCACAACTACAACCACACCAACAACTACTCCCACCACAACTACAAAGACATCTGCCACAACAATTACAACTTCGCCAACCTTAACTAAGCCGACCGCAACAACATCATCCGCAACTACTAAGACTTCAGCATCAACAACCACACCCACGCCAACCACAACTCTAAAATCAACAGCGACGTCTACTGGAGTAACAACTACCACCATAGCCATATGTAAGTGCTTCAGTTTCTCGAATTCAACGTTTGTCTTCGTCTGATTCGATTTAGTAATTTATTATTATAGCACACCGTGTTTATGTGTATCAAACTCTTAAAAACGAACTTAAGCGCCATAGTGCTCATGGGAGAGCCCGGAGCGCCTAATCACAGGCGTCACTGTGGCGTCACGCTGATGTCACTGTGGCGTCACGCTGATGTCACGCGAGGGTAACACTAACGTCACAGTGGGTGAGGTATTCAGCTTTGTGACAGACATATGACCATAGTAATTTGGTTAAAATCGGCAGCCAAATTTTATAATGTCCTCTATTTGATAACCTCCAACCCTCATCTTCTAACCAGGAATTACCTTAAAGGAATATGTAGCCAAATTTTTTTTTAAATATTGAAATCCATGTCGCCATGATTCAGATATATGATAGACATTTTTTTTCTTCTAATTTCCAGACACGCCCAATCCACTCTGCACCTACCCCTGCCCCTCTAATGTTCCCAGTTACAACTACCCCTCATGGAACGACACGAGCTGCTCCTCCTACTACACCTGTCAAAGAGGTGTCCTGAGTTATCGCACCTGCCAACCCGGGTACAAGTTTGACGTGGTCTCCATGAGTTGCCGAGATCAAAATGAAGATAACAGATTTTTCTGTGACTATTTTAAAGGTGCCATTTCGTTTTAACACGTTTTTACTTTACCATAAATAACAAACATGATGATTTCATTTAGCACTTTGAACTTTCTAAAATATTAGGGTTTTGTTTCAATACTCTAACTTCAGATTAGTTTACTGAAAAGCATATAATAATAATTTATATATCCTTATCGTTTCAATATAATTAATCATTTTGAAAAATGTAAATTTAAAAAATAGTTTTCTAACATTTTAACGCAAAGTCGAACTTGTTAGTTATAAACGATAACCTGCGGGATTTAGACTAATGTATATCCCGACTCTATACCTTGTGTTTCTAGCAAACCTAAGACATTGGCCATTTTTTATACTAAGCTTGTTTTAAACTGTCAGTTTTAGTTAAAGAGATTTAATTAAGTTTAAGGTTTTGAATAGCTTCACCAAAATTTAATTACAATATATACAGGAAGGAAAGTAACCAACATCTCTACATATACATAGAAACAAATAATTGATAATTGTTGTCTAAGCATCTAATTATTTTTTTAATAATTTAATTATATATATATATATATATATATATATATATATATATATATATATATATATATATATATATCCATATTTATTCATTTTATCGCATTTTAAATTTGTGTTTATATCTTTTTATATCTAGGTTTGTTACCTAGGTGCTTCTAATTTATGATTCGGTCTTAATAATCTCGTAATTAAAGGACAATTACTATTCCGTTTCGAAATTTGGTCTTCGTCAGCAAACAGTTTAACCTTTACTCACACTGTTGTTAGCTTGGCAAGGAAAGCTTTCGTTGCTATTGTCATTCTCGTTAAATTGAGGGTACGAACAAAGCCTGTTTAATATATATCTAATTTGCCTCCCTTTGACTGTTTGTGTCCATAGACATCAACAAGTTAACAAGAATGTTTCCATCAATCTTAGTGAAATGGGCGAAAACTCGTATTTTTTTATCTATATTGCTTTCATGGCCCTCCGCAAAAAAAAAATTAAGCCTGAAAAAATGTTTATATTTAAAAAAAATATGTTATAAAAGTTGCAAATGCAGAGAACATGAAAATATTTTTTTTTTCGCGTTTAATGCTGCATTTCTATTTATTTGGATCAAGCCTAAATTATAACCTGTTGTTTGAATTTCGTGAAACAAACATTGATTGGCTGTACAGAAACTCGGTGAACGATCTTCTGAAAGTAATTTGTCCTCGAAACTTTGCCAATAAATTAAAAAAAAAATATATATACTTTTTTAAACCACATGTCCTAGTTATACAATATTTATTTACATTTTCACTAAAAATTCCAGTGACAACACAAAATCAAAGGGACAGCGTGGCCTAGCGGTAGAGAGTTTGACTGCTAACATTAGAATCACGAGTTCGAATCCGGGGTTCAAATCAATGGAACTCTACTTCATATGCCCCATGTATTTTGAAATAGCTTTCGTTTTGTTGTTTTTTTAAATTGTTTAGTTACTGAAAATACTAACAAACCGGGAGTGATCTCCCCTAAACTTTCTCGAATATTCTTATATAAAACAACAGGGGATTGGAACTCGGGATATAGACATGATTTTAATCCATTTTAAATACTTAAAGTTTTAAAAATAGAATAAAATTTCGTAGACAAATTAATTGCACACCAAGTGAACGCCAAATAAAAAAGCGCATAATAGTGCGCAATATTATTAGTACTTTAAAAATTTTTATTAGTTTTTTGAGAAAATTATTACTTCCGGTGAACGGAAATTACTCAAAATTTGACAGATCTTTTACTTACATGTGAATTTTCATTTATCTATCTGAAATAGTACTTTATAGGCTTTTGAAAAATTCAAAGAAGAAAAAGTACCACTTCCGGTTATCAGAAATCGCTCAAAAGTTGATACGGATCTACGATTTTGATAAAATATTTATATATGAAATAAATTTTATCGACCTAGCTGTAACGGTACTCAAGTTATCGTGTTTACACACACACAGACACACATACACACACAGACATACGGACAAGATTGCAAAACTATGTTTTTCCGACTCAGGGAGGCGTAAAACGTCGAGATTTGCAAAAATCTCGATTTTTTTTTGCACGATTACAAGACTTTCTCTATACTCTATACTTTGTATATACGAGAAAGTAAAACATCAAAGACATGCAATCTTTGTTGAGGTCCGACGAAAACTAATCAGCCAGGATTTTATAACCATATTTACTTTAATAACATCCTACATGGTCTTAAATATATTTAATGAGCTTTTCGAATAATTTCGAGAGGTTTTTTTTTTTTCGTTTGGGTCCATTAGAAGTAGAAGGAGCAATGCCCGGCTTACATTATTTAATAAATGGCCTAGCTATTGTAATAAGCAACTATTTAAAAGAAACAACAGTTTTTTTTTAAAATATTAATCAATATAAATGAATGGTGAGTAGAATAACTAATTACAACAAATATTAATTAGTCTACCTGTAATTATTCGAGATTTCACAAAATGAACACAGGTACTGTACATTCTTGTCTACCTGATTTGATTGAGAACAGAATCCCCTACCACACCCACACCCAGTGTTTCTTCCAGAGTTTTTTTTCTCCGGGGGTGCACTTGAAGTTTTTTTTTTGGGGGGGGGGGGGGGGACACTGTTAAAATTATATATTTTGTATATAAATTTCATTTCTTTGGGGGGGGGGGGGGGGGGGCGGTAGACTTTCTTCGGGGGGGGGGGGGGGGGGTCGGGAGATGCCTGTAAGAAACTCTGCCCACTTTCCACACCCTGTAAAAAAATCCTTCCATGCATATGACATTTACCCTAACTGTAAACATAATCATTACATATCAGCATTTGTTTGCTATCTTGTTGAAAATAATGTCAACCCTTTGCTTCACAGTGCGTTTAACAACACCTACGTCATCATAACCTGTGTACTATTCTTCCACAGCCTCCCCGTGTAACCCCAACCCCTGCATCAACGGTGGCACCTGTGTGGCAATGACCTACGAGGCAACCTGTATATGCCCCCCTCAATACTCAGGCTGGAGCTGTGAAATATGTAAATATAGTTTAAGATTACGACTTCAACGTTTTTAAATGAACTCTGTGATTGTAGTTTAGGCATGCTTGTGATCCATTCACTTAAATACTTCATTACGTTAAGGTTATCGTAAGGATTATGTTTAGGTTGACGGTGAGGTATTAGTAATGTTTTTTATATGGGCTACCGTAAGGATTATGTTTAAGTTGGCGGTTATTTTTTAATTTATTTTTTTAAAATCGGCTACAGTAAGGATTATGTTCTAGAAGTGCATGCCTTGTTATAAACTATCCTGTTTAGGGGTACGGCCAGTGATGGCGCCAGGTTATTTAATTTTAGCGCCGTAGGCAAAACTTCTTAAAACGCCCCCTTTTACACAAATTAGTTACTAAAACATATGTGTAAGAAAACAATTAATTAAAAGTGTCGTATTTATTTATTAGCAATTGCATACACGTTATAAGTAGACATCAAAATTAAATTTTAGGTGCCTCCTTCGTATCAAAAGTTTGTACTAATTCCTTGCAATTCCAGTTTGCAAGCGTAATCACATTCTATTGAAATTGGTGCTAAGTCCACGGATCTACTTTGTACTTTACGACATAGCACCCCCCCCTTAGAAAATTTTAAGTGCTTCCCCCCCCCCCCCCCTTCAGGGAGAAAAAAAGTCTGAAAAAAAACACTGAAAAAAAAATCGTGTAGTGTTGGGCTCTCTGCAGCCCTCCCAAGGTGAGTTCCAAAACGGAACTTACCTGTTTTAAGTTTGCCTGTCTTTAGTTATAATTGTAAAATGTCTATATTGATTGATTATGTAACGATTTTGCTTTGTTTAGGAGAGGGTGAAAAAGACAATTAATTAGATGTTTAATTTACGATTAAGATTGTATGTCTACTAACATTAAGTATTGCAATCTACATCGGCTACTGATGTATTTGTTTTTGAACTTGATAATGCTAAAAAAACCCACCAAACTATTTTGTTTAGAACTTAAGCGCTATATTATTTTTACAATAGCACATTATAACTTAAAGTTGTATTTATATGTAGGCGGTCAACCTAAGGTGCAGGAATTTAAAATGAATGTAAAGTTAAGCAACGAATTATCTCCCATTTGAAAATCCAAATACCAAAATTGAATTCAAGGGAAATAACTTTCACAAGAATAGCTAAATTAACCTAGTGTAACTAAGACATGCTTGAAAAAACACAGTAAAACGCTTTAAATATCATTACGTAATAATTATATAAATATATTTTATTATCTGTGTGACTTTGTGAAAACAATATATTTTACTTATTGAATACTTAATTGTAGGTTTTGTTTGAAAGTCCAATAACGGTAGCTTTATTATTACATACTTCTATTCAATTATAAAGACATACAATTAATCGCACTGCCACACGTGATTCAATTTATAAAATTTTGGATCCCTTAAATAAAGGGACGGCTTTCGAAAAATTCAAATATGGTTAACTGCTTTAGACATTGCTAGGATTATTGATTGAAGTTTTTAAAAAATATAATTTGAGTAAAAACAAAGTTTACGGTTAGTTATAAAATTCCATCCTATTTAACATTATATATTAATACTTTGAGAGCGGTAATATAGATACCTAAAAAACAAGATTTTTCAACTAGAGAACGCCCTCCTTTCTTTGTGGTGTGTTCCATACTGAATTGAAATCATCTAACTTTCTATAAACTCGACTACTCGAAATACTCTACTACATAAACAACACATACTAAACTTCGATACTTAAACATAACTAGACTCGATGCTCCAGAATTACGACACCAACTCGTTCAACTTCACCAGCTCTACAAACGGTACTCTCAATCAACAACGATTTCACTGGATCTACTGCTACACTACAATAAAATTCGATACCTTAATACCACAATAATCAATACTCCCGAATTTCAGAACTACGATACTTCATCACCTGCATTCTCTATTATCAATCAGATTCCACTAGATCTTCAAGTACAAAACAGCCGAATAAAAATTATGACACTTTAACACTTCGATACTTTATACCTACGAAACCATATCAGCAACAGCCTTCCGACGTTACTCCCAGATCTAAACGATTCATCAAAATTTACCAAACAATTACAATACTTTGAACACCCCGTCATTACAAAACTCTATTCACCAGGACCAGTGGCGTAGGCAGGAGGGGGGTCATAACCCCTCGGTATATATATATATATATATAAAGTATGAGGGGGTGTGCAAATCGAAAGTTTGATGGGGGGGGGGGTGCAAATCGAAAGTTTGAGGGGGGTGCAAATCGAAAGTTTGAGGGGGGGTGCAAATCGAAAATTTGTCCCCGGGTAAAAATTGGAACCCCCCCCCCCCCTTTGAGACGATCCTGGCTACGCCACTGACCAGGACAAATATCTAATTCAAAGTCAGAGCAATCGAGACTTTCAAACCCTATTAAAATTAGATGACCTTTTGAAATTTAAATTACGAACTTATTTAATCGTTTTCTACATCAATTATGTGACACCAAATTTAAAAAAGGCTAAGTAACTGGTAAAAAGCGCCCCGACCTTTCCAAATTAGGGAGGTGGGGTTGCATTTTCACCATCGCGAATAAATATAGGCCTATATAGACCTAATTTAGGAGTGGGGGCGCAAAATTGACAGTTCGTCCTAGGTGCCGAAATAGATCGCTACTCCTTTATAAAAGTTATTAATTATTAGGTACTTTTTGATAGAAGCGATTGAACCTTTTGCGCCCCCCCCCCCCCCTTGAGGATAGCGCCCTAGGCGACCGCCTAGTTTGCCTTATAGGTAGCGCCGGCCCTGGGTACGGCTAAACGAAATGTTATCAGTCGTGTCCGTGTCTTTCGAGTTATCAGTCACAACTATAGGGCTGGTAAGTAGGTCACCAACCAGTTCTACGGCTCAATAAAACCTGCATGAGCCATAGAACTGGATGGTGACCTACTTACCAGCCCTATAATAACATGCGCATTTCAACTATTAGTATTGGATGACGTTCCATTTGTAGTTCTTCATAAACTCAGTTAACATTTGTAGCAGATGTATTTGTAACACAATTTTCATTGGAAATACAGCTCAACTCCATGCTAGGATATGTTCCTGAAGACTATTTTTAGCTATTGTATGCTACGCATGCTGTTGTCGGTAAATGATGAAGTTATAAATGATGAAGTTGATGCATTATACCGGTATCATTGTGGCGTCGAACTTGGGTCAAGGTGATATAATATTGTGGTCAAGGTGATATAATATTGTGGTCAAGGTGATATAATATTGTGGTCAAGGTGATATAATATTGTGGTCAAGGTGATATAATATTTTGGTTAAGGTGATATAATATTGTGGTCAAGGTGATATAATATTGTGGTCAAGGTGATATAATATTGTGGTCAAGGTGATATAATATTGTGGTCAAGGTGATATAATATTGTGGTCAAGGTGATATAATATTGTGGTCAAGGTGATATAATATTGTGGTCAAGGTGATATAATATTGTGGTCAAGGTGATATAATATTGTGGTCAAGGTGATATAATATTGTGGTCAAGGTGATATAATATTGTGGTCAAGGTGATATAATATTGTGGCCAAGGTGATATAATATTGTGGTCAAGGTGATATGATATTGTGGTCAAGGTGATATAATATTGTGGTCAAGGTGATATAATATTGTGGTCAAGGTGATATAATATTGTGGTCAAGGTGATATAATATTGTGGTCAAGGTGATATAATATTGTTACGGGGGTGAGGGGGTGGGGAGGGGGGGGGTGTCGGAAGGTCTTGAGATTAGTGACAACACGTGACATGACAATAGTAATTTGTCAAAAATCGGCAAATGATTCATACGGTCTTTTAGTTGAAGATTACCCTTTCCCCCCACCTTGCTAAACAAGAAGGGCCTCAAAGGAAAATACAGCAAATATTAAAATCAGATATTTGATGGATATTTTTTTTTCTTCTAATTTCCAGACAAGCCCACAGAGAACTGTACCTACCCTTGTCCCTCTGACGTGCCCAGTTACAACTACCCCTCATGGAACGACACGAGTTGCTCCTCCTACTACACCTGTCAAAGAGGTGTCCTGAGTTATCGCACCTGTCCACCCGGGTACAAGTTTGACGTGGTCTCCATGAGTTGCCGGGATCAATATGCCGAAAACAGATTTTTCTGTGACTATTTCAAAGGTGCCCTTCTTGGTTAAAGGATATCGATGTTGTTGTTTTTTTTTTTAAGGAATTCCCATTGAACTTGCAAAAATTAAAATAATTTTTTTTTTCTTCGGAAATTACATTTATAAAAATAATTTCTTGTTGGTTCTCAATTATTATTTTTTAATTTATTTGAATTCAGTTTTGATTACCAGAACATGCTTATCATGAATTGCTAAAAAGGAAAAAAGAAAAATCATACTAAAGTCCCACATTTTTTATCACCATCCATTTTCCTGCTCTACACGAAGATCACTCTGGTTTTTTTAAATCACTAATTAATCAAGTTTTTGACAAATAAAATAATATTTTTTTTAATTCAATTGTCTAAACATTTAAATCAGTAATAATAATTTGTTTGAAAGTTTTACACAGCATCATAGATATGATCATCAATTGCATATATAATAATCAAAGAGAGAAAATTAAATGGCCAAAGAACTAGACGATGATCAAGTGTCATACGCAATAATGTTTAATGATATAATTCGCGTAATTACGTAGCAAACGACAGTCAATTACTAACCTGTTGTTCAATAAGTTTCTGTTTAAGATTTTAAAAACCAGTATACGCATACAGAAAAAAATCACACACAACTTTTACTTAATATTTTCAAAATTATAATTTGTTTATTTTTACTTCTAATTGAAAATTGCAGTTGTTTTATTATGCTTTATTGCGTATCTTAAATTTTAAAATGAATAATAATACGTATTACTTCCCTTTGTTACTCCAAACCTAAAGAGATGAGGCTTTTACATATTTTGGTAAATATAGCACAATAAAACACAAAGGCAAATTAAAATGACGATGGAAATAATAATAAATGGAATTTATACAATGCAAAAAAATAAGTATACAAGTGCTTTATATCAGTCTGAAAATGCAAACTTTTCTTTGGATTTAATTTAAAACTATCTAATTATTAAATCATTGTAAATGAATGAAAGTAAAAATCTGAAAAAAATATAGCCATTGTTAATCTGTATTAGTCCCTACAAGCCGTTAATGAAAACTATGATACTAAAACGAACAAGGAGGTAAGTACAACCGATGCTGTAAACTACATGTTCGAGGGAAAAAATATTAAAACTAGTTGCTTAGGTTATGTCTGGTTTAAATAGCCTAAATTATACATGCATAAATATGTATATATATATATATATATATATATATATATATATATATATATATATATATATATATATATATATATATATATATATATATATAGATATATATAGATATATATAGATATATATATAGATATATATATATATATATATATATATATATATCCCACACCTATATCTTATTATCTAACATAACCTACAACTTATTCCACACATATCCCACAAATATCCCACAAATACCACACGCATATTCGCACATATCCCACACAAAATGCAACTCTTAGCCCACACATATCCCACACACGTACCGAACTCCTATCTAATTAAAACCCGTATTCAAAGTATCCATAAACCAAGTCACATCCTGCGTCAATATCGAACAGGAGCAGTCAAATTATTTTGTTTTCATGTAGCCCAATATGACGTATGGCTCCTCTGAGAGTATAAAAATGTATACCACATCCACATTTATTTGAATATTATTTCCGTAAATTACACGACTAATTAATGGCTGTTACGTATTGTGGGAATACATTTTTGGCGACGTATCGCGTCAAGTGGGGGATAATTTGCATTTAAAAAATACGTTGCGTATATTGGATGATGCATTAGAAAGGGGAATACGGCCAGATGTAGGATAAAGCAATGCACGTGTTACTGTAATACACACGTTACCATAATGCACACGTATCAGTTAAATACAAATTACCGTAATACATAAGTTACCATAATGCGCATGTATCAGTTAGATACTAATTACCGTAATACATAAGTTATCTCGTAATACACACGTTCCTGTAATATACAAGTTACCTTCAAAAGTTACCTTAATACTGTGGTAAAAGTAAAAACAAAACACAAATTACTGTTATTAACAAATTATCGCAGTATATAAGTTACCATAATACATAAGCTACTGCAGTAGCACAGTGCAATAGACAAATTATAGTAAGACACACGTTATCGTAATACACTCATTACCGTAATAATCCGCGTACCCCTCCTCACTTCTTCCCATTAATCCACTATCTCACATTCCTGGATTAATCCCATGATTCTCTTTTTGTGAATATCAAACACTAGTTGACATCCCGCACTGTTTCAATTATCAATAACTTTACCTCTGATACTTTATCAGAAATACCGTCGTGTGTGGTATACGTTAGTTAACCCCCCCCCCCCCCTACCTTCGTACATTTGAAAGAATCGTTGTTTTTAACATATTATGGCTAGTTCTAGTTTTTAAATGTATTTTAAATTTAAATTAGATACTTTCATGCTCATAGTCGGTCAGTCCCCCAAAATATTTTTATTTTCGTAGCTATGTCGCGATGTGAAAAAGTGCATTTATAAAAAAAAATGTATTTTATTTACCTAATTTAAAAAAAAACCAACAACATCTCATGCAACTTATTTTAACAAAATTATTATAAAAATTAACCTTTTTTGTAAAATATATGTTTGTATATGTTTGTACAAACAATCTTAATAACAAATCTCAATATCCCTTTTCGTCGCCCAACCGTTCAGAAATATGTAAAAACTACACTTTTAGTGAACCTACCCTCCTTCAGAGGCGTAGCGAGGGGGGGGGGGGGCCTGGGGTGCGGACCGCACCGGGTGACACCATTTAGGGGGTGACACCAAGGCAAAAAATAGTAAAATATATAGAGAAAAAATGATAATTCCACTTAATTAAGTGATTAATTCGAGTGTTAAAGTGTTAAATAGTCTTTTAAGAGGTGCAAATTGAAAGTTTGAGGGGGTGGGGTGCAAATCGAAAGTTTAAGGGGGGGGGAATGCAAATCGAAATTTTAAGGGGGAGGGGTGCAAATCGAAAATTGAAAGTTTGTCCCCGTAAAGGGGGGTGACACCATTAAGTGCCGCACCTTTATTAGCACTCCTTTATTAGTTCTAGCCACATACCATTAAAAATCACCTCCTCCCCCACCTCAGCAATCAATGCGCCAGGGTTTTCACTCCCATCAGCATCATCCCGGTCATGTATCGCACTTTAGTGCGCGCTATTAAAAGATTAAACGTGGCACGGAGGCTAGACACTGTCGCATCAACCTCCGCACCAGTCCATTATAGATACCCCAAACGTTATGAATATGTAAGCTTCAGCACAGCGCACCCATGCTGCGGGAATTCCCACAGCTCTCTCAATACTGCGGGAATTCCCGAAGCGCAGAGCAAATGTCATGGTATGATTATGATGACGGTTTCTTTGTAGTTTTTTTTTTTTAAATAAACACCGAAGTTTAATTAAGTTGATAAACTTGTGGGGAAAAATACCTGCTACATGTTATACATTGTTTTTAATCAGACTCAACAATTATCCAAATAAATTTATACAAAAAAATTTGAGCAATACAAATTAGGCTCCTCTAATTCGTTAACATTTTTTTTTAAATCTCGGAAATGAATTAGATATGTATTAATTTAAATTAATGAATATCGAATTAAATGGTATAAAAGAAATAAGACTGTCGTTTACAAAACTACAATTGGATTTCTTAATCATTAGCTTAAAAGCATTATTATTTAGGGAAAATGATTAATTTCGATCAGAATTTATATGAATCATATCATCGCAGGAGGGCAATAAATAATTTCAGTAATAAAACGATAATTAATAACAAATATATATTCATATTATTTAATGAATCAATTATGTAGCTATATTTTATTGTTTTTCAATGCAATAATGGTTCCCAAAAAAAAATAAGTTTTTTTTGTAAATTTACAAAAAATTAATTATCTATGAATCGGGTCCGACATATTGTTTTATAAACTTTATGAAATATTAATTTCATGTTGAATTAACGCGATGATTTGTGATTGAGCTATAGCGGAGACCGTTTTTTAATGTGTCTAGAAGTTTTCTTTTGAGAACCATCGACAACAGGGCGGGGTGCCCCAGCCCGAGTATGACGCCTCTCGTGGGAGTTCCTACCCTCCTAAGAAACTTGGATTACACTCAGACCGTGAGTGAATGTGCTGGCTAACGCTCTACAGGAGACATTCAAGGAACTGCCGAATAAAATTTCTTGAAATAAAAAACAAGAGTCCATACGTTCATGAATATGTAGACAATCGATGTATGTATGTATGGAGAATAATAAGGTTATTTTATGTATGCGACTGATTGTAACATAAAAAAAATATGGCCGGGGAAGAGAAGTAGCCAACACGGGAATACAGTAAGAGGCGAAGGAATGGTATGTATAAACCATATATATATATATATATATATATATATATATATATATATTATATATTATATATATATATATATATATATATATAATATATATACATATATATATATATATACATATATATATATATATATATATATATATATATATATATATATATATATATATATATATATATATATTATATATATATATATATATACATATACATACACACACACACACACACATATATATATATATATATATATATATATATATATATATATATTTATATATATATATATATATAAATATATATATATATATATATATATATATATATATATATATATATATATATATATATATATATATATATATATATCGTCCATTTATAACGTCTACAACGTACGCCGTCGTGGCATTAATGATTGAACGATTTCAGAAGTGCAACTCCCCCCCCCCCCCCCACGCTCTGTTATTTATTGATCGTGCAGAATTATTTAAACTAACCAAATAAGACATTTTTATCCGAACCCCCCCCCCCCCCCCCCCACACACACACAGAATACCTCCCATAACGCTATATACCATTTCAATAGACCACCACGATCCAGTTATATGGGATCCCTCCAAGCCTCACAACACAACGCAGACATCCACCACAAGCCGAAATTCCTAAATGGGAAATAGATCTTCACAATGGAGGCTATAACCGAGAGTACTAAAATCGCAAGATTGAAAGGAAATGTTTCATGAGCTACAATATTGTGTGTTAAAACAATAAGCACGTGTAAGCCAGTTATATCAACGTACTCATTAAGTAAATCAAAGCGATGGACATTTGCACACAGAAACAAATAAACCGGGAGTGATCTCCCCCAAACTTTCTCGAATATCCTTATATAACTTGGAATGTAGACATGATTTTTAATTACTTAAACTTTTAAAAATAGAATAGAATCTCATAGAAAAAAACATTGCGCACCAAACAAACGCCGAAACAAAATGTGTATAATAGTGCGCAATATTATTAGTACTTTAAAAATTTACATTAGTTTTTTGAGAAATCGGAAGTAGCGTAAATTACTACTTCCGGTCAACGGAAATTCTCAAAATTTAACAGAAGGTAGAGAATTAGATCTTTTACTTACATGTGAAATTTCATTTATCTATCTGAAATAGTACTCAAGTTATAGGCTTTTGAAAAATTCAAAGTAGAAAAAGTACCACTTCCGGTTGTCGGAAATCGCTCAAAAGTTGATACGGATCTACGATTTTGATATAATACTTATATATGAAATTTCATCAACCTAGCTGTAACGGTACTCAAGTTATCGTGTTTACACACAGACACACAGACACACAGACACACATTACACACACAGACATACGGACAAGATTGCAAAATTATGTTTTTCCGTATCAGTGAGGTGTAAAACGTCGAGATTTGTAAAAATCTCGATTTTTTTTTTTATTGCACGATTACAATACTTTCTCTATACTACGTATATACGAGAAAGTAAAAAATGATAATTAAGAAAACAATTAGAATGTTGTTTAACATTATACCAGTCCAAATTCTTTGTAATAAAATATAGCAATCGTTCGTCAACTACTTTTCCTCCGCGTTAGAATAGTTAGATCTATCCAATTCTGTACGGCGATTATGTAAGCTGTTTCTGTTACCACTTCTGTAAGCTGTGTGTGTAACGTTCTGTAAGCTGCTTCTGTAAATTTCTGAAACCGGCTTCTGTAAGCTGTTTCTGTAAGCTGTTTCTGTAAGCCACTTCTGTAAACTGTTTCTGTAAGCCACTTCTGAAAACTGTTTCTGTAAGCTATTTCTGTAAGCTAGTTATGTAAGCTTTTTCTTTAAGCTGTATCTCTGTAAGCTGTTTCTGTAAGCCACTTATGAAAACTGTTTCTGTAAGCTATTTCGGTAATCTGGTTATGTAAGCTTTTTCTGTAAGCTTTTTCTGTAAGCTGTTTCTTTAAGCTGTATCTCTGTAAGCTGTTTCTGTAAACTGTTTCTGTAGGCCACTTCTGTAATCATAGCTAATGTTCAGCACGCAACATTTTTATTCACTGTTTCCCGTTGTAGTTTTTATTATGGCGGCTTCCAACTGCCTCGTCCAATAATTTTGATTGGCTAAGCGGATGTCACGTGGGACGTCATGGCGGGTAGGAGAGAATACCAGACGGCAAGGAGAGTCCGGCTCGATGTTTGTTTGTTTGTTTGTTCGAATATCGCGGACAATCTTATAAAATTAGTTTTCCTTTGTTCACTTGTTGTGAATCTGAGAATAACAACTCAGTCACAATGATGACACACAACAATGGGACGCTATATTGGAAAAACCCGAAGCCTGAGGGTACTATGTTTTGGTACACTGAATACATATATATATATATATATATATATATATATATATATATATATATATATATATATATATATATATATATATATATATATATATATATATATATATATATATATATATATATATATAAATATAAACAGCGCAAATCTAACTTTGTAATGTACGCTGTTTGTTTAATATCTGTTATTTTTTGTGAAACCTTTTTAAAAAATCATTATTTTGATGTTTGTTTCTGTGTACATGTTTTTTTCCCCACCCTCACAACTGGCGGTAGATCTTCTATTCACCCCCACCCTCACACTAAGATATATTTAGAAATAGGTCAATCAGAAAGGAGAACATGTAAAAGGTTAGGAAATAGTCATTGGTCAAGCAGAACCAAGAAGTTAGAACCAATCAAATAGCCCGACCAATTAAAAACGAGATGACTGGTCACGTGTGAAGGTCACTCGAGCGTGAAGCAAGTAGCTAGGAACCGGTCAGTTTGTCTTAGAGCGTGTATTTGTTACGTTATAGTTAAGAAGTAAATCGTTGTTATAATAGAAGGCGATAGTCGGACGGTTAGACTGTAGGAGTGGTGTCGGATGGTACATGGCAGTAGGTGAGCATTAGGGGAAAACTGATAAGGGTAGATATAAATCCACTTTAATATGATTTGAAATTATGTCAGTTGTTATATTTACACTGGAGAATCTGTCGGGCACCACTGAAGGGTACCTATACCCCCGATAGAAACAAAATTAATAAACCTCCATCACCACACAATATCACTAGGTATTGTTTATTCGATACGTCACACACGTTAAGGGTGGGGGGGGGGGTGGGGTGAAGTCAGACTTGTGAGTTCTACGAAGGCAAAAGGCATATATATACTTTGTATTTTTAACGGATAAAATAGCTTAGGTTATGTTGGATCAGGTTATGTCAGGTTAGGTTAGGTTAAGTTAAGCTAGGGTAGGTTAGGTTAGGTTTAGCTAGGTTAGCTTAGGTTAGGTTACGCTAGGTTAGGTTAAGCTAGGCTATACAAGGTTAGGTTATTAACCTGTCGTCCCACCTGGGACATAGGCCGCTGACAAGAGCTTTCCATGCGTCTCTGTCCTGGGCTAGTTTCTCCAACTGTCCCCAGGTGTATCCAATCTTCTTGGTGTCTTCTTCCAGGTCACGTCTCCAGGTCTTTCTTGGTCGGCCTCTTTTCTTTTAGCATGAAATCAAATCCTGATGGAACAATTACCAGATTTGTAAGGACGTAAATCTTTTAATCTCCAAACCAATGACGCCCGTACTCTAAGCTAGCGAGCGTGAATCTACTTCCTCGCGATTAATGCGGGTTAATAAAGATTGAATATTTTATACCCGGAGGAGGGGCGTGCTGAGACACCCTGCCAACAGCGCAACTCGTTGACATTCCGGGTAACATTTCAAACCCGTGGACTCGGGAAACATAAGCACGGAATTACATACATAAAGATACCCCCCTACTCCATTGTCCCCCCCCCCCTCTCTCTTCTTCCATCACTGCCATTGGCTGATAAAACTATCCCATGATATCGCGTGGGGGGAGAGGGTTGGCGAGAACGGGATCAAGCGAGAATAAGATCACCGGCTGTATCTATAATTGTTTTGGCAGTTTCGCTAAGCTTGTGAGGTCTTTTTGGTGACCAGCGAATCCACATTTGCAGTGGGTTTTTTTTTCTGGAATCTCGTCTCGCCGTAATCAATCTGTACGGTTATCTCGTATGTATAGATGTCAAAAAAACTTGGATTGGATTACTCTGTTAAAACATAGATATTTCTGAAAAGGAATTTCAAATATATATATATATATATATATATATATATATATATATATATATATATATATATATATATATATATATATATATATATATATATATACATATATATATATATGTATATATATATGTATATATATATATATTTATAAATAAATAAATAAATATATATATATATATATATATATATATATATATATATATATATATATATATATATATATATATATATATACATATTTGTAGGATAATATACCCAGGCTATTTCGGTTGTGCGTTGGATATTCAAGTGACACCGGTTGTGTTGGGAAATGTAACCTTCAGATGCATAATGCCGAATGTGTCTAGTTTATCAGCCGGTGATGGATTACCCCCTGGGGACCCCCTGGGTCATGGTTTAGAATTAAAGAAGGCCACACTCGCCACTTTTGACGACGACGCCATGCAGCACGAGTCGAAAAACAACACCGGAAGTGACGTGCACGCCAATGGGTTGTTGACGGCCGGGCGTGTGAATCCGGAAGTGGGAGGTGTGTTTATAAATGAAGTTCCGGAAACAAGTTTTCCGGGGTACGACCCGCCCGCCTACTCCCTACCCAACGGGCCGCATCAAGATTTTCGTGAAGTCAACGAAACGGAGATTGACCACACCGAAGATTGGGTAGCGCCGTTCACAGAAGTCGATCACTTAGACACGGCAAATGACGTATGTCCGGAAGAAGTAATGGACGCCGCGGAAATCGCGCAGGTGAGCGCAGCGCAGGGAAACGCCCCGCCCGGGGCGGCAAGGGGGACGTTTCTGGACGCCGCTATCAAGGTCCACGCGGCCGTCAAGTTCACCAGGGCGCAGAGGTTAAGACGGCGGGCTCGCTGGGCCACGAAGGTAAGCAAGGTCAAGGTCGCGTGATGTCATCCAACGTTCGTAGCAGTTTTAGCGCGAAATTTATGAACTTGGTAAAATTTTTATTTTATTTTGCCATTATAATGTTGCATAAATTCTAACTCGTTAACTATCATACTAGGCATGCTGCCCAGCTTCGCTTAAGCTTTCGAAAACATTGAGAATTTGAATGCTTAATTAATTCGCCCATATAAGGCGCCGGTCAGTCGAGGTCAGTTTTGACCCCCTCATCGTAGACTTTTCGGCCAACCGGCCCCCGTGTTCTGTCGCCCCAAGGCAAGATCCTGCCAAATTTGAAGCGCCTGCGGCGCCGGGAAGTGCCCTATCGGGCACCCGACAACTTAGCTTTATAGATCATCTAGATTATTCTAGATCTAGATCTAGAATCTCTAGATCTATATGATCTAGAATCTCTAGATCTAGATGATCTAGAATATCTAGATCTAGATCAATATCTAGATCTAGGATCTCTAGATCTAGAATCCAAATAGATAAAATAATTTTTTTAAGTTTAGGCCGAGAAAATCGTATTGTATACATTTCATAGTGTACATAGCTCTAAATCATATTTGAATGAAATAGATCATTTCTTTTTATTCTAAACTCGGAAGATGACGTCATCAGTTTCGTGCTCTTTTTTAGTGTAAACAATAAGCGACGTCATTGTTAAATGCGTTCTTGTCCCAAGTTTAAATACTTTTCCGGTTGCATAAATAATACTGTTTCTCTACATTCGAATACGCCTTTATTTTTTATATTTCTTCTTTAAATAAAATTGTGGTTATACATTTAAAACATCCAACATATTATTTTCAACAAAAGTCCGTATAAAGGTATCCATATATCGCTGCCGATTCTGACGTGATGTCCGGCGAAAATATTTTGCGGACAGACAGAGAGAGAGAGAGAGAGAAGAGCGCACATGGCCTTTTATATATTAGGATAGTTATCCATTTCTAGTCTAGCTAAAATATTTTTAAAAATACCCAACACTTTTGAATTAATTAAAAAGTCCCTACATTTGCCGCGTTGAATATGCGTAAAAATGTTTATTTTTTTTTTTTTTTTTTTTTTTTACAAGAACGTCAGATTTATTTGTTAAAATTGATTGAAAGTTTAGTGAAGAAAAATTTTCTATTGCATATTTTTAAATGTAGCAAAATAATACATAAACTGACAAATGGATCGAGAGTTTGACAGTTTTTACATTTCTGAAACTTCAGATAGTTACACCAACATTTTAAGTTTAAACTTTCAGAAGCTGCTTGTATTTAAACCAACCTTTTGATGTTTGAAATTTTCCAGAAACTTCTGGTATTTAAACCAAACTTTTTGAAAATTTCCAGAAACTTCTGTTATTTAAACCAAACTTTTTGAAAATTTCCAGAAACTTCTGGTATTTATCCTGTCCCACGTGGGTCTGACCTCCCTGGTGGGGCTGTATGCTGTGGCTGGGGGGTTTCTCTTCCAGCACCTGGAGCGGAACTCGGAGATCCAAGTCGTCCCCGTGATCGCCGATAAGCTGCTAACTCTGTTAGAAATACGGTGAGCTTAAGCTGCTAACTCTTTTAGAAATACGGTGAGCTTATTTAAGCTGCTAAATCTTGTTTTGGTGAGCTTAAGATAAGCTGCTGACTCTTTTAGAAATACGGTGAGCTTAAGTTAAGCTGCTAACTCTTTTAGAAATACGGTGAGCTTAAGTTAAGCTGCTAACTCTTTTAGAAATACGGTGAGCTTAAGTTTAGCTGCTAATTCTTATTTTGGTGAGCTTAAGATAAGGTGCTAAATTTTTTAGAAATACGGTGAGCTTAATTTAAGCTGCTAACTCTTTTAGAAATACGGTGAGCTTAAGTTAAGCTGCTAACTCTTTTAGAAATACGGTGAGCTTAAGTTTAGCTGCTAATTCTTATTTTGGTGAGCTTAAGATAAGGTGCTAATTTTTTTAGAAATACGGTGAGCTTAATTTAAGCTGCTAAATGTTTTAGAAATACGGTGAGCTTAAGTTAAGCTGCTAAATCTTTTAGAAATACGGCGAGCTTAAGTTAAGCTGCTAAATCTTTTAGAAATACGATTAGCTTAAGATAAGCTGCTAACTCTTTTTTTGGTGAGCTTAAGATAAGCTGCTGCCTCTTATTTCGGTGAGCTTAAAGATAAGCTGCTGATAATTCTCTTAAAAGTACAAGGAATTTAAAACATATGTAAAGTGGTACAATATAATAAGGTTGAGGGCGCAAGCGGTAATCTTATGAGGTTGACTAGGGGGGGGGGGGCTGTAGAGTACACATTTGTTAATCCGAAATTCACAAGGGCTTTCTTGTAGGTCTGTAGGTCCACATCGTTCTATCCGTAGGTTACACCTCCATACACCTCCATACACCTCCATACACCTTGTTCTACGTCTGTAGGTCCACGTCGTTCTATCTGTAGGTTACACCTCCATACACCTAGTTCTGTAGGTCACATATCTATACTCACTGTTTTATGTCTGTAGGTCATCCTTCCACCTCCTTCTGTCTGTAGGTCATTCTTTAAAGCATTGTTCTACGTCCATAATTCGTTGTTCTACGTCCATAGTTCGTCGTCTACGTCCATAGTTCGTTGTTCTACGTCCGTAGGTCGTTTCACCTTCCACATAACATTCTCCCCCACAACAACCAACCACCCACCCCCAATCTACCGAGGGAAAACACAAAAAGCTGCTTGAAACAATCGAGTTATATAAGGCTATAATGGACCTTTCTACTGGCACAAAAACGTTGATCAAGCCGGGGGTGATGGGTGAGGTGAAAGAGGTATTATCATGGTTATTTTCCTATCCAAATCTAGACGGGGTAGTATTGAAACAGTTCATAAAAAGCTTTAAATGGTACCGGACACCTCAGTATATTAATTAATTCGACAGTTATTTATCAACTGACAGCAACAAATAACACGAACTTAAAGAGACCATGTCAGTCACTTGTAACCATTGTCTGTCGCATGTACAGGAACAATCACGCGAACTGTACTCACCACCAAACGGGCCAAAGTACTCACTCGGCACGCGCTGAAACCTCCAAGACAAACAGACGAATTGATATTCCCTGTGCTCGTTTAACGCAATGCATTGTGGGCATTTCCCGTGTGTAACAATAGTGCATGCTGTAAACATCAAACAAGTCGCTATTTTAATCATGATTATGTATTGTATCATATATATATATATATATATATATATATATATATATATATATATATATATATATATATATATATATTAGTCAGTCAGACTTAAGTATTTATTAAGAAACATATACCCGGCATTGCCCAGGTTTAGGAAATATATTACTATTGTAATTAAATACCTAAATGCAAATATGGACGTTTGAGTAAACCATGCATAAACATAACTCTAACTCTAAAAATAACCCTTACCACTTCCAACCACAACCAAAACCAAAACAAAACACAAACACAAAAGCAAGCTCAAACGCAAGCGCAAACACAAACGCAAACATAAACATAAACGCAAACACAAACGAAAACACAATACTAGCCGTTATCGACTAGACATTGCTCCAGTCATCTATATCCATGTCTAAATTTCAATTTAAACTCAGTTGTTTGTTTACAAAATCTTTTTTCCCAAAAATTAAGATTATTGAATAAATCTAAGCTCAAAATAACACCACGTACACTTTTACATGATTCTTAAAATTTATGTATACATACCATACCCTTCCTCAATAGCACGGTTCGTTATACAAATGTAATAAGAACCTGAGTCTAATGATTTAACAGAAAGCCACTCGTTACCTGCTGTCCCAATCCTAAGGAACAACACCAAGTAATAGAATAAAAATAAACACACATAAAATATCGGAATAGTATATTTAGTAATTGTTAATCGGTTTTCACAGCTATTTAAAAACAGCGTAGTATACACTTTAATGGAGGTTTTCTTTTAAACCAATGTTTACTTCGTTAATTTGTATGTGTCGTCAGAGAACGAGGGACATTTAAAGTTTAAATTGTTGAAGCAGTCACTTCCCTTTAATAGATAAAACTGAGCGGTCAAACGGGTCAATTGTTTACTCCTCAATATGATATCTTTGAGAGTCTGGTATTTTTCCAGGGGCTACACATTAGAGCTATCTTCTTACCAAATATCGAGTTTGTCTCGCAAGTGCTCTATTCAAGCCTTTAAAAAGTGTATAGTTTATGTAAGTCCGCGGTCATTCTCGGTTTTCAATCACTTTAAAAGCAATTATTTAGATGGCTATAGTTTTCCCGTTGAATTTAGAGTGGGCCACAAAGTCTGTAACTCATCTGCACGTATGCGATCTAATTCAGGGCGTGATTAACAAACAGCTGGGCAGAATCCACTATGCTTTGGTAGATACTCTCAGATACAGATGTAAAACAGCGGGAGTGATATATTCGATAACATTTAGGTTTTTCTTTTGCTTAGTATCATTGTTTTTTCACACCATTGAATGTTAAACTAACATAGTTTTATAACGTTAGAGCGTAAGGGGGTGGCGGGTATAAAAGCCTTGCACTTTCCATCTGTAATCTGACCTTGACGTTTCCTCTGTAATCTGAACTTGACCTTGACCTTGCTCACCACTGCAGCAACAAGCACATAGAGCAGCTGTGGAACTTCACCGAGAATCTCAACGTGCTGTACCCCATCGAGTGGAAGGACCAGGCCAATCAGAGGTTCCTGGAGTATGAGAAGGAGGTATTCGAGGTGAGTACACATTTTTTGTTCAAGTTTGGGCTTATCTTTTCAGGTGTGTAGGGTAACATATTTTTACAGGTGTGTAGGGCTATATATTTTTACAGGTGTGTAGGGCTATATATTTTTACAGGTGTGTAGGGCTACATATTTTTACAGGTGTGTAGGGCTACATATTTTTAAAGATGTATAGGGCTATTTAAATTTTACAAGTGTGTAGGGCTACATAATTTTACAGGTGTGTAGGGCTACATAATTTTACAGGTGTGTAGGGCTACATATTTTTACAGGTGTGTAGGGCTATTTAAATTTTACAGGTGTATAGGGCTACATAATTTTACAGGTGTGTAGGGCTACATAATTTTACAGGTGTGTAGGGCTACATATTTTTACAGGTGTGTAGGGCTATTTAAATTTTACAGGTGTGTAGGGCTACATATTTTTACAGGTGTGTAGGGCTACATATTTTTACAGGTGTGTAGGGCTACATATTTTTACAGGTATGTAGGGCTACATATTTTTACAGGTGTGTAGGGCTATATAATTCTACATGTATGTAGGGCTACGTATCTTTACAGGTTTATAGGGCTACATATTTTACAGGTGTGTAGGGCTATTTAAATTTTACAGGTGTATAGGGCTACATAATTTTACAGGTGTGTAGGGCTACATAATTTTACAGGTGTGTAGGGCTACATAATTTTACAGGTGTGTAGGGCTTTATATTTTTATAGGTGTGTAGGGCTACATAATTTTACAGGTGTGTAGGGCTACATATTTTTACAGGTGTGTAGGGCTACATAATTTTACAGGTGTGTAGGGCTACATATTTTTACAGGTGTGTAGGGCTACATAATTTTACAGGTGTGTAGGGCTTTATATTTTTACAGGTGTATAGGGCTACATAATTTTACAGGTGTGTAGGGCTTTATATTTTTACAGGTGTATAGGGCTACATAATTTTACAGGTGTGTAGGAATGCATATTTTCCAGATGTTAACTTAGGTTTTTTCTTAGTGTGTACTCGTGTGTTACCAAGTGAATAACTAGGCCTACATATATCATACCATGTAAAAGAGCAGACGCATTTGTTTTATACATACAAACATACATACAAATATTCTGTGTTCATTGAGTAAAAGCTTTGAATGTCAATAATGTTCTCATGTGAACGAACGGATTTCCATTGAAATATCATATTTTCCCGTGCAAGACGTACGCGGTAGTTGAAGTAGAGTTTATCTGTTTCAATGACATCGGCTTTGGAAGGGATAGTGGGGTAAGCCTTATGCCCAGACGTCTTAGTTTCCCCAACTTGAGTCAGGTACCCATCAGTGCTGGATGTACTCAGGGACGTCATACAGAATTCGTATCAGGGATTCGAACTCTAGACTTACCGGTTAGCAGTCTACAATTGGATCGCACCGTCCCCTTGATCCGTATATGGCGCCGTTTTTATGTTCCGCATTTATTTTAAATTCTGGGATTTATTTTAGGGGTAGGCCTATATTAGTTTCAACTATCATAAAAATCTTATTAGGAGAAAAAAAGAATTTATTTTAAATAAATGATGGCTGCACTATAAAGATAATAAACGTTACTTTTCCGATCACTTTCTGTGCTTTAAAAAATCTATTGTCATTATTATCAGTTTAAATCAAACATCTTTCAGGTTTTTGTTCAAGATTGGAAAGCCGAAAACCAGATCGCCGATTACACCCCCAGTACGTCAAAATGGACTTACCCAAGTGCCCTGCTGTTTGCTATCACAATAATCACAACAATAGGTAGGTTAATGTACGAATATTTGAGGGGGGGGGGGGGGTTGTTGCTTTTTTTCAGTTTTTCTGGTTCAAAGGTTTTAAAGGCACATATGTGAACAATATAAGTTTTATTTTAAACCTCATTTTAACTTTTCAGTAGAAGCAAACTTAATCCTAGTTCAGTTTTTATTCAAACATGGCTTGTACAAAATATGAGCCTATCTATGGTCATTGATAAACTTAAAACATACTTGAATAATAAATCTTACTCAGACAAATATTAAACCTTATTTCAAACATAATTTAAACTTTATTCCAACAAATCTAAAACTTAATGCAAACGAATTTGAAACCTTATTTAGAGAAATCTTAAACCTTATTCAGATATAACTTCAATCCGTATTTAGACGAATTTGAAACCTTATTTAGACGAATCTTAAACCTTTTTCATACGAATCTTAAAACTTTTGTATACGAATCTTAAACCTTATTTGGACACAACTTAAACCTTAATCAGAAGAATCTCAAAACCAAAACTTAAACCTTATTAAAACGAATCTTCAATCATGAACCTATACAACACAGTTAACGCTCAACTATAATATTCTATTTCTTTTAATTTTTTGTCCCCTAACTTTTGTCCCCTCTACCCACAGGTTACGGGGACATTGTCCCCCACACGGCTGAGGGGAAAATAGCGTGCATGCTGTACGCTGTGATTGGCATTCCCCTGGTCCTGCTTTGTCTGGCCAACATCGGGTCCTTCCTGGCAACCGTGTACCGCTTCACGTGGAAGCACGCCAATCACCTGGCATACATCCTTGTACGGTCGCCCAAACGTGAGTACTGTCAAACAGACTATCTCAGATACTATAGGTCAGATATAATAGGTCAGATACAATAGGTCAGATATAATTGGTCAACACTAGATATCGCACACAAACCTTGTAAGCACGAAATACCACGGGAAAATTTGGTCAGTACTAAATATCGAGAAAACTAGGTCACCGCAAAATATATCGTGCAAACTAGGTCGACACAATATATCCAGGAAAAAAATAGGTCAACATTAAAAATATCGGGCAAACTAGGTCACCACTTAATATCTCAGACACAATTTATGATATATAAAATTAAATCTGAAATAAACAAGATAAATAATTTAAATTTATGGTTTGGATTTCTAACTCACGTTAAGGAAAATTAAGGCGGCTGGGCCTAGTGCTGACCACAACATCCCTTCATATGCCGAGGTCACTGAAATAGGTAAACTCTACTTCATCTGCCCCCATGTGACTTGGGGAAGGATGATGGTGATATGATTTGGACAAAATATCTAAAAAAAACACAATAGGGCCTACCACATTAATATTATTATTATAGAAAAAATATCACATTAATAAAACATCCCTGAGACAAAGCAAATTCAAGACAAAATATCTTGAGAAAAAACTCATGAGAGTAAAATCTTACTATTATTATCATTTACTGCTTAAAATTGTTGGCCTACAATTGAAAATAGCTTTTCGCTGCTTAATATTTTCTTTTTTGTATAGCACATAATTTTTTTTTTCTTACTATATATCTATTTTGTAGTTTTAGTTCATTTTCAACTGTTCCGACATTTTTTTAGACAAAACTAATTTGAACAAAGACTTTTATTCTGAACACCTATGAATTTAGGTTTTAATTTTTTTTAAAATATTTTTGCAAAAAAATTTTTTATGTAGAAATTACATGTAATTAATACAACAAGGGTTTTATTTCTGTGTGGTAGGTTTTTAAAACAAGACTATATTTAAGCCTTGAGCTGGTCACATTAACCCCCGCACTTTACCAATAACGGGAACGATAATTGGTATTCTAAAGAGAGGGGTAATTACGATGGCGGTATGTTGCAGGTGTTAAATGACCAGGGCATAACGTCCTCGACCAATTTATGCCCTCGCGCGTGGATACTGGCGCCATCTATGCTGGTATAAACTGTTTTACAATGCGCCTGGACATTAGACCATGAAAGACTGGATAATTCTTTAATCTGGCCACCCTTACAATGGCTAGCTGTGTTTAGGGGTGTGGAGATCAATGGCGCCCTAAGCGCGATAATTCACATGCTTAAAGAAACACAAACATAGAATTCGATGGAATCCAGAGATAGTGTAAGGTACAGCAGGAAAAACACTCAAGCTTAGGACTCATCCCACCCCCACACATCTGACCGCACCCAGGGGGCTTTCATAAACGTGTTTATTTTGTTTATATAATTTGGTGTCGTTGTGTTATAAGTTTTAAGAAAAGCGCTTGTCGGATAAGTTTTTTTTCCAGTGTGTTCAGTGTAGTTAGTGTGGTCAATATGGATAGTGTGTTCGGTATGGGAAGTGTGTTCGGTATGGGAAGTGTGTTCGGTATGGGAAGTGTGTTCAGTATGGTTAGTGTGTTCAATATGGTTAGTGTGTTCATTTGTGGTTAGTGTGTTCAGAAAAATTGCATTTAATACATTTACTTTGTTAAGTATTATGGTTTATGATTGTGTTAATTATGGCTAGTGAAAACAAAATACTTTATTTGGAAGCGGGAAAAAAATGATGAACTCTACTTCACCTACACCTTGAAAATCTTAGAAAAAACCTTTCCAATACCTTTATTCTACGGAAGTGACACATTTTTCCATAAGGTATTATGTGGGTATGTTCGTTTTTTATAAACTTCAGGTGACACAATACACAGAGAAGCAGGCGGAGATATGGAAACAACATACAATCCCAATCTTCAATGTTCTTCTTGGTTCTTAATTGAAATGTTGGACAGGATTTCCCCCAACCGAATTAAGTTTTACGTGTCAACTGGTTATGCGCCATATAGGCCGTTGACTCCTATTTGGGTTGCTGTATTCAGTTTTCAAATTTCAGTCTAAAGCCGACTAGTCTCTAATCGGACCCTGAGCCTACTCAGCTCTAATAGGTACTTGCTGAGAGTTTACGACAGACAAGAAGAAATGGGGTCTGTACTCACAATACGCCAGGACCAAGTCTTATTTACAATGTCTGGGGAAACATCACAGGAGATGGCCATTCGCGTTGTCGTTTATTTTTTTTGTTTTTTTATGATGAAAATTAATGGTGACGTCTGAGGCGTACAGACACATATAAATGTTTCATGAGAAGAATATGTAAAACTACCAGGATCAGGGGTATTGTAGAGCTACTGTAGCATATGTTACGCAGTATCACATTTAGCACATAGAAGGAAACGCTACATTTGTACAAAGAAAGAAGTGTTTTATTTGCAGAGAGAGAGGGTTGTTACTTTAGCAATTTTACCTAACTGCTACACTGGGATAAGTTAAAACAAGCGCTAAATGAGCACACGGAATAAAGGGTGCTTAATTAATAAACAAACGGAAGTGCTAGATTAGCAACATTAACACACAGAATAAAGTGCTACATTAACACACAGAATAAAGTGCTACATTAACACACAGAATGAAGTGCTACATTAGTACACGGGCAGAAACGCTTCATCAGTACACAGTTTTGCATAGATTACTGTCCGCTTATTTCACGAATCGTTTTCTGTAACCTGATGTTGACATCTGGAGGGTGGGCTCAACGCTGCTCACCCCCCCCCCCCCTCCTCAAATATACACAATGTATCTAATGACCTCGAATTATTCATATTTGTATTACACGTTTTTTTAAGCTTGCATGATTAGTTTACTTTTTAATACTACGCATAACGTAAATAAATGTGTCGATATTTATTCTCTCATCTGTGAGTATAATATAGGTCATTGAGTTTTAACCGGGGATTTCCAATTCTCACAGGGATTCCCTTTAGTTTAAAACCAGCAGTTAAAGAAAAGAAAAATTAGCTTAAAAATAGAAAAATTAAAGAATATCAGAAATATCAAATTAGAAATACGTCTGAAGTAATTGGGCGATAGATTGCGTGTAGGTAGTGGGGTACAGGTTAACTGAGTGATGAGAACCACTGGTAAGTGGATGAAATTATGTTGTTTGCTCTACGTAATGACAGCTGTGACTTTACTACAGGTCACGAACTTTTAACAGTTGACTTTGTTTTTATACAAATGTTGACTTGAACATTCAAAAAAATATGTTGACTTAGAGATTCAAGAGAAAAGTTGATTTGGAGATTCAGGAGAAAAGTTGACTTTGTTATTCAAGAGAAAAGTTGACTTGGAGATTCAAGAGAAATATTGACTTGGACATTCAAAAAAAAAGTTGACTTGGACCTTAAACAGAAAAGTTAACTTCGACATTCAAGAGAAAAACTGACTTGAACAATCAAGAGAAAAGTTGACTTGAACAATCAAGAGAAAAGTTGACTTGAACAATCAAGAGAAAAGTTGACTTTGACATTCAAGAGAAAAGTTGACTTTGACATTCAAGAGAAAAGTTGACTTGAACATTCCAGAGAAAATTTGACCTCTACCCACTTACAACACCCACCTCAACTATCAAAACATTGATCCGACCCTTCCCGTGACCTTGACCTCTACCCACCTACAACACCCACCTCCACTCTCTTCTCCCAACAGGTAACCGCCCCCTCGTGGAGACCTCCAAGGTCCGAGTGCCCATCAGCGTGTCCATCTTGACCATGGTCGTCTACATTCTCTCCGGGGCCGCCATCTTCTCCAGATGGGAGAACTGGTCGTTCTTGGAGGGCTCGTACTTCTGCTTCATCACCCTCAGTACCATAGGCTTCGGCGACTATGTACCTGGGAAGGTAGGTCCTTAACTTCTGCTTCATCACGCTCAGTACCATAGGCTTCGGGGACTATGTACCTGGGAAGGTAGGTCCTTTACTTCTGCTTCATCACGCTCAGTACCATAGGCTTTGGGGATTATGTACCAGGCAAGGTAGGTCCTTTACATCACTTAATGTAGGTCTTTACAAACTCAATGTAGGTCCTTAACTTCTGCTTCATCACGCTCAGTACCATAGGCTTTGGGGATTATGTACCAGGCAAGGTAGGTCCTTTACATCACTTAATGTAGGTCTTTACACCACTCAAGGTAGGTCTTTACATCACTTAATGTAGGTCTTTACAACACTTAAGGTAGGTCCTTTACATCACTTAATATACGTCTTTACAAACTCAAGGTAGGTCCTTAACGTCACTAAATGTAGGTCTTTACATCATTAAACGTAGGCTTTAACATCTCTTAATGTACGTCTTTAAATGATTTAAGGTAGGTCTTTTATATCACTCAAGAAAGGTTCTTTTACGTGAACAAGGTCCTTTACATCAATTCAGGTAGGTCATTTACATTTCTCAATGCAGTTTCTTTACATCACTCTAGGTAGGTCTTACGTCAGTTTAAATAGGCCCTTTACATCACTCAAGTCCTTTACATTGCTCAAGGTAGGTCGTCTGTCACTCAAGTTAGGTCCTTTACATCACTTCAGGTAAGTCATTTACATAACTTAAGGTAGGTTCTTTCAGTAACTTAATGTAGGTCTTTACACCACTCAAGGTAGATCTTTACATCACTCAATGCTGATATTTTATATCACTCAAGGTAGGTCCTTAACATGACAGCGAGAAAATCACACATTTTGATATACTATGTATATTAATAACAATATATGAATTTAAATTGTTTTAGTGTAGCTGAACTGTTTTAGGTTATTTAGCTTAGTCTTTTCTAGAAACTGGTCCAACCGATTGTGTGTGTGTGTTTTAAAACAGTCTTTTATTGGCAGAGTTATTTAGTTTAGATAATTTTACTCTTAATAAAAACCATATACAGTATTATATTTATAAGGGCTTTTGACATTTTAAAAATGTGTTCTGTGTATACACATACAGAAGTTAGGCCTTAGTACATGTGTCCTTTCAGGTTTCTAAAGTACATTGTTATTATCCTCCAGGGGAATTTTGTAGCAGTGGAGGATACGTGTAATATCACACTTACTCCCCCCCCCCCCCCCCACCCCGTACAACCACCCACCCACATTTTGTTCTACCGTCCTCAAATATGACAACCATCAACCTAACCCCAACCCCACCTCCATCACACATACACAATGTATTATCACACTTACCCCCCCCCCCCTACCCTCCCCTACCCACCTACATTTTGTTCTACCGTCCCAAAATCTGACAACCGTTAACGTCCCCCACCCCCATTACACATACACACAGCTCTCATCATCATTATATTCATTCTACATATATATGTCACATGTCATGAAAGGCTGTAGGTCATATTTCAGGGGAGAAAACAGGAAAAGATAATGGTGAGAGTGATTATAACATAGGAGATAACTAGGTACAGACCAGTGCTTCTCAAACTGTTAGGGCAGTGATTCTTAACCTTTTTAGAGGTACCAAACCCCACCAGTTTCATATGCGCATTAACCGAACCCATTTTAATAGTTCTATCGTTCGCACTGACACAATCCGATCCTGAATCATGTGTGTCGTGTGTGTGTCTTGACCTCCGTCGAACCCATTGAGATTGACTTGCTGAACCCCTAGGGTTTGATAGAACCCAGGTTGATAACCACTGTACTAGGGAGAGGATTACCTTCTTACAAGCTTTAACTTCGGTCACGGTGGATGGATAAGTTTGTGATAAAATATTAAAAATGTACAAAACATCTCAATTAGTAATTGTACTTTTGTTCACAAATAGATCGAAAAAGGTCAATTACTATGTTGATGTAAAAGATAAAGTGTCATGTAGATCTAAAAAAAAAACAACAATCGCTGTGTTGATCTAATGGCTGTTCGGTCATAAACAGCCTGAACGAAATCCCCCCCCCCCCAGACATTACCCCCCTGGACATAAACCCACTATTTATTCATAACTAGCGTACCCGACCCCCGCGCGTTGCCGCGGGGATAGAAGAAAGTTTGACGAAATATATTAGGATTTCACCAACGCGTTATCAATTATAATTATATGTTCTTCGACGCGTAACCTTCTTTTCTAAAAATGAGTTATTTAAATGTAAACAATGCCTGTTCTTATATCATAAATATCAGGACACGGGTTTACCTACACTACCGCATGAAAACCTTGAGTGTACATTAATCACTCACCGAAATAATATGGTAGAACACACTTCGGTGACCGCGTCTGTGTCAGAGAGAGTGGCGCTCTCGGGCCCCCATCCCCCAATTACACTACCGGTACCGTATAGGCGCGGCGTACGACCCCTGGCTCCTTAAAACTAACAGGCGCCATCGGCCAAATAGCATCATGTTAATAATGATGCAGATTTCGTCATTCGCTAAAGTGACACAAATGAACAGGATTTTTTTCTTTAACATGTAAAAAAATTATTTGACGTGTTTTAAATATCAGTGTGAGTGATGCAATATGCTAGCGTTACTAATGGTCTATTATTAGATGCTTGATCTCAATTTCTGACTGGATTGTCTAATAATAGATGCTTATTGCATCATTCGCAAAGTGACGAAACTCTACAGTAGGCTCCTCATATTCAAAAAGTTATTTTTTCATCTTTGGCAAAGTGACGAAACTGTACAGAAGGATTTCCTCTCGTTACAAAGTTATTTTAAGAAGCCTGTTTTAGTTTTACCGCTGAATATAGTAGTACCCCTTACTCGCTATGCAGGACGCTCGATTAACGGTGCCAAGTGCCAACATCGTCGCTCTAAAACTCTGGGCGCCAAACCGTGTATTGACGAAAGTTGTACCCTGTATGGCGCTGCCCATAAGAAACTTTAGTTTTCTTTTTCGCAGGAATATTCTCGGGAGTATTCTCATCTACTCCCTAAAGTTTCATGGCACTCGGATGAACCGCATCCGAGTTTTATTTTGTATAGAGAAAAAAAATCCCCCCCCCCCCGCGGGCGCCGCCCTTGCAATATTAAACAATATTTTTTTTTGCAGAACCCTACCATTGAGTGATATAATCATCTCCCCAAAGTTTCATGGTACACGGATGAACGGTGTGAAACCGAAATAGACTTTTATTTTTATAAACCGTATATAGAGAAAAATCGCACCCTCCCGTGGCGCCGCCCTTGCGAAATTAAAAGTTATTTTTTTTACAGAACCCTTCCCTAGAGTGGTATAATGAACTCCTCAAAGTTTCATGCCTATCGTGTGAACGATGTCACTGTAATTCACTTTTATAATTTTTATATACCGTATATAGAGAAAAATCGCACCCTCCCGTGGCGCCGCTCTTGCGATATTAAAAATGATTTTTTACAGAACCCTTCCCTGAATTGCTCTAATCAACTCCCCAACGTTTGACGGCGAGTGGATGAACAGTGTGAATCTGCAATCGACTCTTATTTTTTATATACCGTTTATAGAGAGAAAACAAATCGCGCCCTACCGGAGCGCCACCCCTGCGAATTTGAAAATGTATTTTAAGCAGAAACCTCTTCAGGAACATTCTCAACATATTCCCAAAGTTTGATGGCGATCGTGTGAACGGTGTCACTGCAATTCACTTTTATTATTTTTATATACCATATATAGAGGAAAATCGCACCCTCCAGTGGCGCCGCCCTTGCGAAATTAAAAATTATTTTTTTACAGAACCCTTCCTTAGAGTGTTATTATGAACTCCCCAAAGTCTAATGGCTATCAGATGAACGATGTCAAACCAAAATTGACTTTTTATTTTTATATACTGTATATAGAGAAAAACAAATCGCGCCCTGCCGGGGCGCCACCCCTGCGAATTTGAAATTTTTTTTTTCGCAGAAACCTCCCCAGGTATATTCTCAACAACTTCCCAAAGTTTCACGGCGATGTGATGAGAGGTGTAGTAATGCATAAAGGACAAACAAACAAACAAACAAACATACATTGCTTTTTATATATATAGATAGATAGATAGATGACACAACTTTTCTTTTTAATTGTCATTTTATGTTCTAATCATCGCAAGTATTTCGTATATAAAACCTCAATCTGGTGGTTGGGGCATTATCCATAGGTTTATATTGCTGGTTTTTTGTGTGTCCAGGAGCTTATGTCGGGGGGGGGGGGGGGTTGTCCAACAGGGGAGGGGGTTTAGTGCAGATGATTATTGGATAGGAGCCATTGTTCTGTTTATCTAAAAGATCAACGTTTATCTTGTGTAGAACTAAAAAGATCAAGTGTTGTGTAACCTAAAAGTTTAAATTTGTAGATCCAAGAATAGCAACTGTAGTGTGTGTGTTTGAACAAATGTGTTAAAGATTATTTTCAATCTCCCCAGAACACAGAGACCTTGGGATCCAACGCCAAGCGCGTCGTCTGCGCCATGTACTTGCTCTTCGGTCTGGCGCTGCTATCGACCATCTTCCAGCTCCTGCAAGACTCGGCCACCATCGTCGTCAGGCGCTACGCCAGCTTCCTCGGCCTCAGCGAGAAGCAGATCGAGAAAGACCTCCAGGAGGCTGAGGTCAAGGTCGAGGACGTCCTCATAACGAAAATAAACGGAGGCATTCCGGAAAATCCCGATCCGAAACGGTTCCAGAGACTGGCGGGACGCGCGCGGGAGCTGAGACGGGAGTCGTGTCCGGTGTATCAGGCGCCGCATGAGAAAACCAGGCTGTATTCGGTACCGGAGGTGGAGATGTCCAGGCAGATTTATACGATGGCCGCCATGAAAATGGCGGGAGGGCTGGACACTGTGACTGAGAACGGGAGCGGGGAGTGTATTCATGAGGAGGAGGAGGAGGAGGAGGGTGAGAAGGAGGAGGGGCGTGGTGATGTAAACACCGGAAGTCTGCAGTGATTGGTTGTTTGTTTTTTACACTTGGAGTATACTATCGCAACATGGAGTCTTACGAGGACTGTGCACCAACATATTTCTGCATCACCTATCTTTATGACGTTTTAGTCTATAAATGTGTCTTTTGAGGAAAATTTTCTCTTATATACGGCAGTCTTAATATATACATACTTGTCACCGGGGAGGGGTTAATATTTGTAATAGATATTCATCAATAGTGACAAAGTCAGGATTGTTTTATGTTACTTGTGTGTGTGTGTGGGAGGGGGTGTTCCCAATGCATACTCTAAACTCCCTCTTCTCTTTTCTAACTACTTCACTAACATGTATATATCTACATATACTTAAGTATATGTAAACATATACACACCCAAATAAATATATATATATATATATATATATATGTATATATATATATATATATATATATATATATATATATATATATATACACTTGAATATTCTCATTCAAGAGACATTCTTCTGTGTAGGGCGGTCAATATTCAGCATTCATTACTCGACTATGATGGGACCAGTTCCTAGCGCAAGTTATCCCACACCATACCACACCCAACTACCCTGATGATAACCCACAGACCCCACCACCAGTGCAAGTTACCCAACACCATACCACAACCCAACCACCCTGATTATAGCCCACATACCCCATCCCTAGCCCGAACACTTTCATTATAAACTACTTTGTCACCTTGATGTACTTGATGACTGACTAATGATGCTGAGCATTTGTAGCTGGGTACGCTACTTATGACGGAAACTTAATTTTTATGTTGGGTTTAGTGTGAAGAAGTACCAACATTCTATTCGTTTAGTAAAGTTCATCAGTACATTAACAAAATCTTCTTTACTGGTAATCTCATTTGTTCAATTAAAAACCCGTTTATATGACAACTTTGTCACATATAATATATATTACATTTAAGTGTACTGTTGAAATCACTTCAGCGGTTCTAAACATATGCATCAACGGGTCACTTTCAATAAAACTTTAAGGCTTCTCAACATTACGATACTCGGATGTTAAAATTTCATTTAATCGATATTTGGTACTTAAAAAAAATATCTTACAAGCGTTCCATAAGTCTTAAATCTACATACATTTAGGGTCTATGGTATCAAATGTTCTAGAACCCCTGCTCTACTGCACGGTGTAAAAAAAAAATCCTCTCCCACCTCTATGAACTCTCGTGTAAATGCCCGTCTGCTATGATTTCACCTACTCCCTAATTCCCCATCTGATGACTATGATTTCACCCACTCCCTAATTCCCCATCAGATGACTTTGATCGACCTTGATGCTATCTCCATAGCTGGCTTTGTCTTTGAACGTGTAATTATTTTATTCCCCTTCATGTTTGATCGCGGCTTAGCATGCATATGTGATGCAACAACAGCGCTCTCGTGAGATGTCAGGAATAACCACTCGCCCGTAGCGAGTGTAAACACTGTGCTATTTTTATAACTCGGGAATTTCCGATTGTCAGCTTCGATATTTATAAAAAGAAAAAAAAAACCCGATTTCATTAATTTACATTGCTAAAGAGATTTTTTCATCATCTATTTTTAAGGTGTAATTTATTAGAGTGTTATTGTCTAGGGGCACTGTATAAAAAAAAACCTCAATCATATTTTCAATTCTGACCGTTTTAAGCGTACGTGGGTTTATAAATAAATGAAACCTATCAAATAAAGAGCTTTTAGTTGATATGTGTCTTGTGAAAACCCAACTTTGACTAAGTTCATTATATATTAACGGGATCAAATCCTTTTCAGAATCACTTAACAGACTAGATTGATCACACACTAGACTGCTATCAATTACACTGGAATCAATCAAACTATACACTGCTCTCGATGTGACAATAGACTGATATCATTCAATTAATAGCAAGGCTACCCTTTTGGACTTGATGATACATTAAGCAGATGAATTAGAGTTGGCCTGCTTCTCCGACCCCGGTATATGAAAGGATAGTGCGGCACTTAATGGTGTCACCCCCCCCCCCCCCCCCCCCCCCCAGAGGCGAAGCGACCCTTCCCGGGTACGAAATTTCAATTTTCGATTTCAAACTTTCGATTTGCATCCCTCCTGATATATATATATACAATGTTTTTTTTTTTCAAAGTAAACGCAGGAAATAATCTAACACAGTCTAAGGTCTACAAATTGGTGACAGAAAAATGCGCTATTGACAACTGCGCACACAGAAAAATGCGCAAATAGAAAAATGCGCAAACAGGAAAATGCGCTCACAAAAAAAATGCGCACACAAAAAAACGCGCTAACAGAAATATGCGCACACAGAAGCTAACCCTTAAAATTTAACGGGCCCTACCGATAGTTTCCTACTTTGCCTATTTCTCAGATTCCACTCTCATCAAATGACTGCAATCCACCCCAACGACCTGCTTATGAGTTAGACTATCTAGCGATTAGATTATATTTTACTAATCCTACACAAACAGAAATTCTAATACTGACTCGTTAACCACGATTGAACACACGTGATGCAGGCCGTCTAACAACACACGACAATATTTATTATCCCTCGTTCGACGCCCCATGTCCATATGCTAATTGTTTCCCATTTATTACCTTTAATGAGCGTGATTAGTTAGTGCGTGGCGAAAATGTAATAGGATTCCAATTAACTAATGATCGCCCGGGGGCGTTTCCGAGTGCAGTGGGTGAGCTGAAGGTAGGGGGTGGGGATGGGAGGAATTCAATAGCAAGCTATGACGTCATTGGTGATCCAGATATGACGTCTGTGAACAGCAGAAGTATGTCTCTGTAGGCGGGAGTAATGTTGTTTGTTGGAAGAGTTTTAAAAAGTCGACTTTACGCGAGAGTATATAAAATGTCTAGTTCGGGAGTTCTTTTTTTTTTTAATGTCGTCTATGGGAGAGAGTATATATATATATATATATATATATATATATATATATATATATATATATATATATATATATATATATATATATATATATATATATATATATATATATAAGTTGTCTGCAGTGTTTCTAGAAATATTGCGTCTATCTGCGAATATTGGGTACGTGCATATGAAAATCTGTGTATAAGAAACTGAGACCAATTTTTCTTTTCTTTTTTTACGAAACTAAAACTCACAAGCTAATACGAAGCACCGTAACTTCAGTCTCCATAAAAATTGAACTTCTGGAAAATTGCGCACTCGGAAAAATACGCTCATAAGAATGCACACTATTTAAAAGATATGTCCTTCTTTTGATGCCCCTATTTGAAAAAAAAAACGCTGACAGTGAAAAAACACTATCTGTGGTTTTTTAAATAAATTTTGACATTATTCTCTCCCCTTTGTGACTGAGTTGACTTTAAGATAATTGCTCATGAGGTCCATCCCACACCGGTGTCCGTGTTTTATTGATTGTTAATTTTATTAGTTTAGTGAAGAGAGAGATTTAACTTGAATGACTCTGGGTTTTAGGATATCATGTCGGTCCTGATGGACAAAGTGTTAAATATACATTATGCATATAACCTTTTTATGTAGTCTGTATGCATATTGTCTACATGTATATATGCATATAACGTATGAATATATGGATACATATATACATATTTATAATATGCATATGTATTTCCACACACACTCATGTATATAGCTTATACATACATATATATATATATATATATATATATATATATATATATATATATATATATATATATAGCCTATATATATATATATAGCCCATATACATATATATAGGCTATATATACATGTGTATGTGAATGTATGTGCGTGCTATTAATAAAATATGTGATGTTATTTATGAACATGTAACATATTATTTGTACCTTTTACTTTTGTGTCTTACTAAAACATGGGCTCTATAGCTCCAGTCTACATACACTCACCCTAATGTGATCAATGGTATCGTATCCTCACTAGTTCTCGTTTGTTTTTGTTTTTTTGTGTAACATGCACTTGTACAAATACCGATGCCTTTAACTTTTCATTGACTATATTTCTCGTATTAAAACACATTCATGCCTTTTTTATCGTTCTCATTAATTTTAATTATACTTTTCTAAAATATTTCATTTTCAGTATATTAATTTTTTTTGTTAATAATAATTGTTGACCGCGTCTTTTCCGACATGTATGTGACCTAATTCTGACTGGCCGGCAGCCATTTTGATGCCGGAATTTTGCCAAGAAAGTGAGATAATTTCTTGATGAACAAAGTTCAGCCCAATTCCCTTGTTGTGGTCAGTATGTTAATTTAACTTGGTTTGTCAGCGGCTAATTGACTTGATGAATGAGTGTTTGAATTATGTAGTTGTATGCGTGGGTGAAGATTTATTAAGATATAAAAGACTGAGCTCGGAAAGAGTTGAAATGAGATTGATAGAAAGTTGATAGAAGGGAATTAGAAGGTTGATAGCAGGTACATAGCAGGTTGATAGAAGGTTGATAGGTTAGTATAATGTTGAAAGATGGTTGATAGGTAGGTATAATGTTGAAAGGTGGTTGATAGAAAGTTGATAGAAGATTGATCGAAGGTTGATGTAAAAATTTAAACGGTTGATATAGGGTAAATAGAAGGTTGATGGAAGATTGATTGAAGATTGAAATAAAGTTGATGAAGGTTGATGAGTGACCAAAGGTTTATGTCGTTGGTATAGAGTACCGGGCTTGGTATTTTTCATTAAATGCTATATCGATATCATACTCAAGAGTTAATTCAGGCTATATGTGTAAAGATTGAAGGCATACCCTTTGACACATCTAATCAAGGGAACCTTTTTGCTAGTCTGTCCAAACAGAATTCTATGTTCCAATACCTATTTAGATCTTGTCGACATTTGGCGGATGTAGGGGGTGGCTTTGTGGATGGCGCCCCCCCCCCCCCCCCCCCCCCCCCAAAAAAAAAGATGTGTCTGTAAAATCAGGGTTTATTAAATGTTTACAAATCTTTTGCTTATTCGTAATTGTTATATTTTATATTATTCCTTGTTCTGTTTTTATATTACCTAATGTATAGATTATAATGTGTATATTCATACGCCGAGGTCATAGAAACAGGTAAACTCTACTTCCCTTGCCCCATGGACCGTCAAGTTCGAAAATGGAACTTATTTTTTTTTCTTTTTTAATGTGTACATGTGTAATTAATGGATGGATCTTCGGGCGGACATAAAGGCATAACCTTCCCCCCAATTTATATTTATACACTTGTTATATCTTATATATCCACCACCCCACCCCCCCCCCCCACCCCAATCATAAATAACAAACTACTCAAAGGCTACTCAAAGATATGCCTATGCAACATTATTTGCTGAAAAGCAACCCATCTCTGAAGCAAAAGAATAATGAACTAATTAATTATTTCACAACAGTTCTCATTAACAGCAGTATTCAGCCCCTACCCTCCCCTAACGTATGTGACCGACAGAAAAGTAAATACAGGCTGGGGGGGGGGGGGGGTAGAAATCAAACACATTTTTGGCTTATCGTAAAGGTCTATGTCGGCCAACTTTGACAGCAGGCGCAGACAATTCTGATACGTGCAATATGGCCGCCAATAGGGACATGCGCGGAACTCGTTCTGCGCATGCGCAGCTGGGTTGATGTTAAATAGATGATTGCCTACATGGCCATCTGTCATATATAGTCGAGTGAGAATTGCTTAGTATACAACAATGTATTAGTATAATTACTATAGATAATTATCTCGTTAACCTATGTGACTGCTAAGTCATAATTATTTCCTCATCAACTATGTATTCTGATATTTACTGCTCTCTTGGCCAATATATGTCTATGCTCCCTCGGTAATATGTGCCCCAGATTTTTTATTACTGGTAATGTCGAATACATCAATACATAAGTTAAATACAAAGGGCGTTACTGTGGGATAGTGGGGGGGGGGGGTTAGATCTCGTCAAAAACAGAGAAGTTAGAACAGAGGCGTAGCGACCCTTCCCGGCGCCCGGGAACAAACTTTTCGATTTGCATCCCCCCCCCCCCTCAAACTTTTGATTTGCACCCCACCCCTCAAAACTTTCGATTTGCACCCCCCCCTTTCAAGATTTCGATTTGCACCCCCCCCCCCCCTCTCTCGAACTTTCGATATGCACCCCCCTCAACCTTTCAATTTATTTTTCCAACCCATTTTGGCGCCCCCCATTTTGGCGCCCGGGGACATATGTCCCCCCGCCCCCCCCCCCCCCTCGCTACGCTACTGAGTTAGAAGCGAATGCATTGAGACTGGGTTATATAAATTACTTTTAACGAACACTGACTTGACGCGAAAGCTTTTACTTAAAAATGGATTTTATGTTAAAAGTGGAATTTACACTTAGGCTTGGTCTAATAGTAGGGCGTCCGTCTGCTAACACAAAAGTTTCGAGTTCGGGTCGTAGCGAGTCACTGAGTCATCCCAACTCTGATGGGTACCTGACTTAGTTGCGGACAGTAAAGACGGCTGGGCATAGTGCTGAGCACACTAACCCGTCATATGCTGAGGTCACAGAAACAGGTAAACTCTACTTCTTCTGCTCCGCTAGGTCTGAAAAATAACTTCACCTATATGGACTTTGCACACATTGGACTTTAAAAACCTCTGGACTTTACACAAATACTAAACTTAACACAAACACTGAACTCTACTCTAGAAAACTTTACTTTTCGTTGTATCAACTAAAAATGTAACCCAGTGCTTAAAATTGTATCACCATGAAAATGTCGCTCCATACCTCCCACTATCGGTCTTATTTTTTAAAATCCCATTTATACAATAAAAACGGTTATGATTAACAGAATAAGATCAATGAGAATCATAAATAGACAAGAAAGGGCAGTAATTTGTTCCGGTATTCGTCGCTCATGTTTTTGTATAATGGCCGCCACTGAAATGCCAGTGACATTTTTTTTCTATCTACCAAGAGTCGGGATATTTAAGCTTTATATGGGGACACCAAAAGTCATTTCCATATCTAGGTCAACGGCCGGATGTAGTTACAAAGGGCAAGGACGGATCGTTTTATTGTCTGCGTCAACAAACGCAGCAGGTTATGTTATATGGGGGGGGGGGGGGATATTTTAAAAGATACAATAACAAAACAAAATATCTTTTTTTTAATAATTGAAATAAAGAGACGAAAAATGTTTCGATTTGTCTTGTTTGCAAAAGAGCTAGCATATTAACTAAAAATTATCAAAATGGTACTTTCCGAGTTTCTTCTAAACTTGTTTCTCCGGGGGAGATGGAGTGGGCGTTAGGGGGGGGGGGGGGCGACATTTCAAAATTTGAAATTTTCGGAGGGCATGGAAGAAACTTTAGGTACTTTCACTGCTATGGATTTGACTTTATACTGGTATGAGAAATTTGAAATGAAGTTCGTGAAGAGGTCTTGTCTACAGACAGTGTTTCTTCCAGACTTTTTTCTCCGGGGGTGCACTTGAAATTTTCGGGGGGGGGGGGGGGGGGTGGAGCGGACAACAATTTCCTGGGGGGGGGGGGGGCGGACCCTGTCAAAAGTATATATTTTTTATATAAATTCCATTTCGTTCGAAGAGATGCCTGGAAGAAACTCTGTCTACAGAAACCAAAAACAACACCACCGAGCATACGCTGTTCTTATGTTTCCATCTTCATTTTATTGCAAGTATCATTTGGCCAAGACTACTTGACAAACAAAGGCGTGGTCGAATGGTTGCGCGCACGACTAATAACCAGAACATTTCCTGTTCGAATCCCAGAATTAAGTCCGTAGAATGTTACTGAGTCCCTAGGGACTTGACTCACGTTACGTAAAGGTGACCACACTATCCCTTCACATGCCGAGGTCACGGAAATAGGAACAGTTGACCTATTGACCTCTGGGTCCAAAAGGGCAACTTTATATTTCTTCCACTAATATGTCCGCTGAGGCATCACGTGACCTAATAGAGTTCAAGGTTCATGGGTCACACGGGCTCACAATACCGTAAATAAACGGATACATTAACAACAGCACCAAGTGTCAAGAGCATTTAAAACAGATTTTGTTGGGTGCTCACAGTTTTGCTGTAGTCAGGGGCAGTGGCGTAGCCAGGAATAGGTAATGGGAGGGGTTCAAATATTTTTTATATGTAGAAAATCATATATATATATATATATATATATATATATATATATATATATATATATATATATATATATATATATATATAGGGGTGTGAGTCCATGGGAGTGGTTATAACCCCCCACCTAACCCCCCTTGCCTACGCCACTGGGGCAGGGGTGACCTTTAACCCTAAGTGTAGCCCATTGAGACGCTTCCAAACTAATCACACTGTTTAAGTTTCGAATAAACGCTAGTTTATAAACAGCAAGTACACAGCTTTGTGTGTATTACATCTTTAATTATAAAATATAGCAAATATTCACACGTTTTAAGATATATTTATATATATATATATATATATATATATATATATATATATATATATATATATATATATATATATATATATATATATATATATATATTATCGTAGAGCTCTACGTGTACAAACAAATATACACATAAACTAATATTATTTGTATATATGTGTGTATATACACATCTAGACACATATGTATATAGTGTTTATTGTAATTTAAGACAATCTTTAACTAAAATAGGTTACATAAATAAAAAATGTCTTAACAAACAACATATTTATCAAACAATATAATCATACTTTTAGACATTATTTACATTTTAGACATAAACATTGATATGCATAGTGTTTTAAACAACATGTATAAATTTTAAAAATACAATTATGATATGCATGTCACAAAATAGCATGGTTTTTGTTTACTATAATGTGCCAAGTACATGTATCTGGTTTTGGTTTAACAACTTGTGCCGTGAACATGTAGGCCCTTTTTGGTTTTGATTTAGCAACATTAACAACTGGTGCCAGGAACATGTATCTGGTTTTAGTTTAACAACTTATGCCAGGAACATGTATCTGGTTTTAGTTTAACAACTTGTGCCAGGAACATGTATCTGGTTCTAGTCTAACAACTTGTGCCATGAACATGTAGGCCCTATCTCGTTTTGATTTAACAACATTAACAGCTTGTGCCAAGAACATGTATCTAGTTCTAATTTAACAACTTGTGCCATGAACATGTAGGCCCTATCTCGTTTTGATTTAACAACATTAACAACTTGTGCCAGGAACATGTATCTGGTTCTAGTCTAACAACTTGTGCCATGAACATGTAGGCCTTATCTCGTTTTGATTTAACAACATTAACAACTTGTGCCAGGAACATGTATCTGGTTCTAGTCTAACAACTCGTGCCAGGAGCATGTATCTGGTTCTAGTCTAACAACTCGTGCCAGGAACATGTATCTGGTTCTAGTCTAACAACTTGTGCCAGGAACATGTATCTGGTTCTAGTCTAACAACTCGTGCCAGGAACATGTATCTGGTTCTAGTCTAACAACTCGTGCCAGGAACATGTATCTGGTTCTAGTCTAACAACATGTGCCCAGCAGTCTGTACCTAGATGGAATGGACGACATAGCTGAGGTTGTGACCACAGATGGTCGAGTTCAATCCTTGGAATGCTGGGATGTCGTCAAAAGAAAAGATGGCGTTGCCTATAGTTCCAGTCACGGCAATCAGGCAGGGGACGGCAAGGATGTTCAACACTAGACCAGTGGATGCCTGGATAAGGTCAGATCAAATTCCTAATGTGCATATAATTATAAGGAGTTATCCATAACTAACTTCATATACATAGCTATGGCGAATGGGGAGTAATCACAGTTTTTTGAAGATGTGTTACACGGGTTAAGGGGATGGAAGGGCTCAAGAAATGTGACTAACACATATTTTGTATTTTAAAGAACAAAAATTATGAAAATCCTGTTTTGGTTATAACTAGATCTATATCTATTTTAAGGGCGAGTTTCTGCAAAAGATGTGATGCTATTTTTTATGGGAATGGTGTGATATATGTGTTTGGAATATTCACGACGATAGGAAAACGGAGTATAAAATATCTTCATTTGCTTTAAGTTATTTACTGATGGCCATTATAATAGTTTACAATTTATATATAACATTAGAAACGACTCTTGATTTAATGGTTTGAGAGTATATATTTTTCAAATGTGCTGAATTAATTAAATTACGTTTAGAAAAATCATATGCTTAATTATAAGATAATTAAAAAAGATTATTTTAAAAAGTAAAACAGGAAAGACTGCTACTGTTGAGCTTACCATGTCGGCAATTTTAATTCTCCCGTAGGCGAAAACAATGGCGTTAGGGGGCGTGGCTACAGGCAGCATAAAGGCGAAGGAGCAGGAGAGGGCAGTGGGTAGCATGTAGTACAGTGGATGGACACATGTGGTGAGAGCCTGCAACACGGTAACACAGGTTACATAACATTGCAAAGTACTTTTAGGCCTTATATATATATATATATATATATATATATATATATATATATATATATATATATATAGGGGGGAATAGGGATTTGTTTACAAAATAATATATATGTGTGTGTTCGCGCGCGCACGCATTAGCCTCTATTCGGACTTGCCATACACACACATATGTATATATATATATATATATATATATATATATATATATATATATATATATATATATATATGCCTATTCCCATATAATGTATGTGTATGAGCATACATGTATGTCCATGTAGACCTAAGTAACCTACCAGCTGAGACATGATGGGCATCAAGAGTGTGGCTATGGCGGTGTTTGACGTCACTTCGGTCAGTGCTGCGGTCAGGTAGCAGATGATGAAGAGAATGCCCCACTGGTTCCAGCCACTCAGGAAGGACAGCTGGGTGCCGATCCACAGGGACAGGCCGGACTTCTGAAAATGGTCAAGGGAAACAAGTCAAAATACTAATCCCGTATTGAAACTAAGATTTACTTTTTTAAATATTGTCTCCCTTCCATAAGCTGCTAAACCAAATAAAAAAGCAAAACACAACTCTCTGACTCTAACCCGAATTAAAACTAGTATTTTTTAATAATAATAATTGAGTTGTCTCCCTTCCATACGGTGATTTAAAAAAAGAAAAAAGCAAAACCACGACTCTTTGACTCTAACCCGAATTGAAATTAGGATTTCTTTTTTAAAATAATATTTGAGTTGTCTCCCTTACAAAAGGTGATTAAATTTTTTTTTTAAAAGCACCTCAAGTCCAGTTGATTTTACTGTAAACACAATCACAAGGATTGAAAGATTTATGTTTTTGGCAGTGGCGTAGGTACGTTACAGTATGTGTGGTGTGGTGGGGTATGGGGGGGGGGGGGGAGAACTTTCCACACAAACAAACATCCAAAATGACAACTATTTCTCTTTATAGGCCTATGTCGTCCAACTTGTAATGCCTCGACATAATGTTAGAATTAGGCTATTTTTTTAAAACGAACACACTGTAAAAGCATAATTATATCATGTTGTCCCAACGCAATATTTGTTTTAAAAACAAACAGTTACCCTAACTTTTACCGCAAGCTTCATTCTAATATATGGTCATTTTTTTTTACTTTTCTTTGCAGATGGGAACTTCCGTTCATTTTTTAAACTATAAAATTGACTAAATTTAGGAAATAGAAAAAAATCTATACCGAACCTTACTCGAATTATTTACAAAATACGCAAAAGTATCTTGCTGTACTTGGTAATCTTAGAGTTATTTCCCTTTTCTGTTTTATTGGAATACACTTTTCACAACAGGGGGAAGGAATTATTCATGTATCATTTAACACAAGAGGGATGATAGGGGTGGTTTATCATTGTGTTATATTGTGTTATGTTGTGTTATACTGATGAGGGTGGTTACCGTCCATTACACTCTCCCCCACCTACACACACACAAACACACTAATGCGCAACGTACTCATTGCCTAAAGTACAAATTAAGTATATACTGACCTCACACCCACGTGACAGGGCATATCCGCCACCAAGCAGCAGAAACAGATGCCAGGGCATCTTCTCGTGGACAACCTTCCAGTTGAGCAGAGGGCGGATCTCTAGAGGTCCAACTTGGGAAATAATAATGTTTTGTTTACACTTAAATAGTTTAGCTACACAAATGTTACTTTTATTTCATGTGATAATTCATGTGATATTTCATGTGATATTTCATGTTCTATTTCATGTTCTATTTTATGTTCTATTTATGTTCTATTTCATGTTCTATTTCATGTTCTATTTCATGTTCTATTATTTCATTTTCTATTTCATCTAGTTTTGTGTGTGTGAGTATTTGTTGGCACGGTCAAATTATTATGAGTTGCTAAATGACAATTCAAAGAAGTTGCTTTACTGCTGTTGTTTACACATAACCAAAAGGGTTTGAGCATTTTTGTGGGAGGTAGAAGGTGGAATACTAATCAGGTCGCATTAGACATATGGAGCAACTTTCACATACACATGTGCACACGTATATATATATATATATATATATATATATATATATATATATATATATATATATATATATATATATATATATATATATATATATATATATATATATATACACTCTCGAATGCACACGGACAAGCACTCATGCACGCGCATATACACACACACGAACGCACTCAGACACCCACACACATACATATGCACGGACACTCACAAAGACACACAAGACTTACACCGGACCAGCTCGCTGTCCACGCCCTTGAACTTTGCCCTCTCCCACTTCTGAGGGTGCGCCGGGTCGGAGTAGCTTTTCAAACACGGGAGGGTGGAGGGGAGGGCAAACAGCAGGACGGAAATCAAGATGGCTGCGGCGCCATCTTTGACCCTGAAAATAATTTAATGCAAGTATTAGTGTCTAAAGCTCCGTCAATATCAGATAAAGCACCTAACTACAAATGCTAAGTGTTAAGTAATGTTTATATCTAGTTCAATGAACCGTAAAACAATGATTACTCGGGCTTGAAGAGAGTTCCCCATCCGGCCACGCCTCCGAGGTCACGTGTTATCCACAAAGTGACCAGCACCACAAACAGAATAATGATCATCACCTGCCCGAACCTGCAACGGTTGAATGAAATATTCTTTTACACACATATGCATTAATAAAATTAACCCTAACTCTGCATTATTCTAAGATTTTAAACTTTTTCGTTTAGGGAGTCACAGTGTGTCATTTTGCTTATACAAATCGTCAGTCAAGTTATAAATTTTAGTTACTTTACATTTTAAAAAATCTATTTTCTCACACTAGTGGTCCCAGTTTGTTGTATTCGTCACTAATGACTGCTTTTATTCTTTTAGACTGGTCGCTGTCTTTCTTCTTACTGCAACAGCTGCATGCCCCTCTTAAACAAATATACATTGTTTATTTATGGTGTTGACCGTTTACAACTTTAAGGAAGAAAATGTTCTTTTTATTAAATCACTGATATACGACTAATTAAAATAAGACTAACGATTTTTAAAGTACTTTCGTAATATAAAAATTAAAGTATTAATTTCTATTTAAAATTTATTTCCGAATTAATATTTTTGTGTGGCTAATTTATCATTTTCTCGAGGTAACAAAAGAAAAGGGAAGCAACCCATTAAGCAATCAAAGTGGCTTAGCATTCAAACTGTACTAATATTAATTTAAACTATTTTACATATAGTTTAGGTTTTGATGAATAATTAAAGCAAGATTTTTATTAACTCAAAATAAAAATAAACTAGAATGTTATACTTATGGCTAAAATGTTGTTTTTGATGAATAAATAATATAAGATTTTATTACTAACTTAAAGAAAAAAATCACGAAAGCTATGGTCATGGATTATATGGATTACGGATTAAAAGTTCTCACCTGCATCTTAGAAAGGCCACCTGTAACCAGCACCAGCAGACGAGGAGGACCAGTACAGACAGGGGCAGACCAAACGCCATCCAGGTGCCAAACGTCACTGGGTTAGACAGGTGACTTTTTTCGTACAATCTTCAAACCAAATTTAAAAAAAAAATTATTCACCTGAATTATAAAGTCGAATATTTTTTCGTAATCTTCAAAGCAGACTTAATTTACATTTACATATTCAACTTTGGATTATGTGTTTACATTATTTTAACCCAGCTATAACAGATTAGGTTAGGATGGGGCGTGTGTGAATAGTAATTTCGCTTTAATCTGTAATGTACGCCGCTTGGTAGTGTGTCACTCCATCCGTTAATATAGATCCTTTGCGCTTCGTCATTCACTTCTCGATACAAAAGCTGAGAGTGAGGGGCGGGGTACATGATTAGAACTGAGGCTGTACACACCAGTGTTTCTTCCAGAATTTTTTCTCCGTGGGGGGGGGGGGGGGGGGGCACTTGATATTTTCGGGGGGGAGGGGGCAGACACTGGTAAAAGTGTATGTTTACTATATAAATTCAATCTCGTTCGGGGGGCGGTAGACTTTCTTCGGGGGGGGGGGGGGTGGAAGAAACTCTGGTAGATACCATGGGAACAACTTAATACAAACGCTTTATAAGTAGTTGCCGTTGAGACTTGCGATTTTCCGACTTACGTGTCAGCGTGGGCCTTGAGGGCCAGATTGGGCCCCGTGCCGGTGAGACTTGCGATACCGCCCGAGTTGGCCGCGTAGCAGATACACAGTGACATCCCTTTGCAGAGCCTTTTAAAGTGGGCGTCGTCCTCGTCTTCGCCCGGTTCCTCTAACGGTGTGGCTTTCTCTTGTGAGGCGGGAGTTTTACTGGCAACAGATCTGGTTGAAAACAATATTTTAAAAACTTTTTTTAGTATTGTTTAGGTTTTTTTAAAAATAAAGGATAATTCTTTTAATGATGATAATTTTGAACAAAACAAAAATAAGATATGTTCCCCTATGCTGAACTACTTCTACTTTAACCATCGTTAAATACCTAACTTTAGATAATTAAATATGAGAGATGACTAAAGGATATTATTAATATGTGTTTGATACCAGAATGATAAAAACATCTCGAACCTGATATTTATAAAGATGGCCATTATGATTATTATTATTATTATTTAAAAAAAAAACTTCTCATAAAACACATAATTATGAACAGTTGCATTTTTAATTACTTGTCCTCCTTATGTCTGGAGTTTGAGTCTATTTGTAGATGATCCATACATACATTGCTACCCGACAGTCTCGAGTTCGAATCCGGGTTCAAGTCAGCAGAACGTCATTGAGTCTACCCAGCCCTGATGGGTACCTAACCCAAGTTAGAAAAAATAAAGGCGGCTGGGCATAGTGCTGACCACACTATCTCTTCATATGCCGAGTTCATAGAAACCGGTGAAATCTACTTAACCTGCCCCATTGACCGTCAGGTTCGAAAAGGGAACTTAACTTATGTAAGCAGTCGCAATATTGTTCTATTTTTTCAAACATTAGTTTGAACAGTAGTATTTTGATTCGCAAAACTAATTTTATCGAGCGATTTATTAATTTTACACACGAAAATGTAATGTAAGAATACATTTGTAAACTCATATAGGCTTACTTCTCGTTGCTTTCAACGTCGTAGTGATCCGCCGCTTTACCGTTCTCCTGCAGCACTACTTTCAGCTCCAAGTTATCCGGATCTGATGAGAAATTCGGTTCAAGAATGATCTTGACTTAAGCGTTTTTATAAGTTTTTGATTTAGAAGTTTTTTTTATATTTAGAAGTTTTTGTTTGTTTTTTGTTTTTCGTTGGGTTTTTTGCGGGGGGGGGGGGGGGGTGTCCCAGATATGACACCGCACTTCTAAACGGGAGGGGGAGGGGTGGACTGGCATGCCGATCTACCAGCAAAAATCCAGGTGGCCCCCAAGGAAAAAAAACCCTCGCCCCCCCATCCCCCCCCCCCAACGCAGTGCATGTGATGTAATAGTCCTATTAGTGTTTAGATGTTTTAAAATAAAAAAAAATTTGTAGCTATTTCTCCATTTTACTCTTTTCATTTCTTCATAGCAATGCGTCAAATTCAGGCATTGATGGAGAGTGAAAACGCGCATTGAAAATTTTATCTGGGGTTGGGGGTAGGACCCCCTTTTAAAATCTCCCAGGCCTCCTGGACATATCCAGTCCACCCCTGGTCGAAAGTTTGTGACGATGTAGAACGGACACCATGAGAGGAGGGGTGGTATGAAAGGGTGGAGCCTCGCTCTAGGCTTTTTAAAACCTTGAGTTTGAACCTCTAAGGTGTGGTATAACGGCAAGGACAACTCTGTTTATACCAGATTTTTAATTAATTAACAAAAGGGGAAGGACGTCTTTAAAGACGACACCACGTAGGAGGGACGACGTGGTCTAGCTGTAGGGCGCTAGACTGCTAACCCGAAAGTCTCGAGTTCGAGTAGAACGTTCCTAAGCCGTCCCAGCTCTGATGGGTACCTATCAGTGAAACAAAGGCGGCTGGGCATAGTGCTGATCACATTATCCCCTTGTATGTCGAGTTCATTGAAACAGATTAACTCTACTTTACAAATGGTAAAAGATGATGAATACCCAAGAGGGAGGGGATCATACTGACGATGTTCTATGTGAGGATGGGATGTAGGAATGGGGGTAAAGGCGACCTAAGATAAAGTGTTTTATTCTTTAACAATGTTAGTGGTTTTATCTTTTTTTCAATGAAATTCGACAGTAGATGTGGGGAGACACCCCCCACCCACACAAATAAATTTTTAAAATAAAGTAAACTAAAAGATTTGAACACAAATTGAATAAGAAGAAAAACACGAACCACACTAACCTTCAGCTTTCTGCCCGCTGCCCTGTCCTACAGTTTTCTGCCCGGTGCCCTTGAGCTGTACCAGCACAGCCTCTGTGATGGGGATCATCATGGCCGTGGTGGCCGTGTTAGAGATCCACATGGACAGGAACCAGGTGGCCAGCATCATGCCCAGCATCAGCCTGGAGAGTACAAGACACAAACATCATACCCAGCCTAGAGGGTACAAGACACAAACATCATACCCAGCCTAGAGGGTACAAGACACAAACATCATCCCCAACATCAGCCTAGAGGGTACAAGACACAAACATCATACCCAGCATCAGCCTGGAGGGTACAAGGCACAAACATCATACCCAGCATCAGCCTGGAGGGTACAAGACACAAACATCATACCCAGCATCAGCCTGGAGGGTACAAGACACAAACATCATACCCAGCATCAACCAAGAGGGTACAAGACACAAACATCATCCCCAGCCTAGAGGGTACAAGACACAAACATCATACCCAGCCTAGAGGGTACAAGACACAAACATCATACCCAGCCTAGAGGGTACAAGACACAAACATCATCCCCAACATCAGCCTAGAGGGTACAAGACACAAACATCATACCCAGCATCAGCCTGGAGGGTACAAGGCACAAACATCATACCCAGCATCAGCCTGGAGGGTACAAGACACAAACATCATACCCAGCATCAGCCTGGAGGGTACAAGACACAAACATCATACCCAGCATCAACCAAGAGGGTACAAGACACAAACATCATCCCCAGCCTAGAGGGTACAAGACACAAACATCATACCCAGCATCAGCCTGGAGGGTACAAGACACAAACATCATACCCAGCCTAGAGGGTACAAGACACAAACATCATACCCAGCCTAGAGGGTACAAGGCACAAACATCATACCCAGCATCAGCCTGGAGGGTACAAGACACAAACATCATACCCAGCCTAGAGGGTACAAGACACAAACATCATACCCAGCCTAGAGGGTACAAGACACAAACATCATACCGAGCCTAGAGGGTACAAGACACAAACATCATACCCAGCCTAGAGGGTACAAGACACAAACATCATACCCAACATCAGCCTAGAGGATACAAGACACAAACATCATACCCAGCCTAGAGGGTACAAGACACAAACATCATACCCAGCCTAGAGGGTACAAGACACAAACATCATACCCAGCATCAGCCTAGAGTGTACAAGACACAAACATCATACCCAGCCTAGAGGGTACAAGACACAAACATCATACCCAGCCTAGAAGGTACAAGACACAAACATCATACCCAGCCTAGAGGGTACAAGACACAAACATCATACCCAGCCTAGAGGGTACAAGACACACACATCATACCCAGCCTAGAGGGTACAAGACACAAACATCATACCCAGCATCAGCCTAGAGGGTACAAGACACAAACATCATACCCAACCTAGAGTGTACAAGACACAAACATCATACCCAGCATCAGCCTAGAGGGTACAAGACACAAACATCATACCCAGCCTAGAGGGTACAAGACACAAACATCATACCCAGCCTAGAAGGTACAAGACACAAACATCATACCCAGCATCAGCCTAGAGGGTACAAGACACAAACATCATACCCAGCCTAGAGGGTACAAGACACAAACATCATACCCAGCCTAGAAGGTACAAGACACAAACATCATACCCAGCCTAGAGGGTACAAGACACAAACATCATACCCAGCCTAGAGGGTACAAGACACACACATCATACCCAACCTAGAGGGTACAAGACACAAACATCATACCCAGCATCAGCCTAGAGGGTACAAGACACAAACATCATACCCAACCTAGAGGGTACAAGACACAAACATCATACCCAGCATCAGCCTAGAGGGTACAAGACACAAACATCATACCCAGCCTAGAGGGTACAAGACACAAACATCATACCCAGCCTAGAGGGTACAAGACACACACATCATACCCAGCCTAGAGGGTACAAGACACAAACATCATACCCAGCCTAGAGAGTACAAGACACAAACATCATACCCAGCCTAGAGGGTACAAGACACAAACATCATACCCAGCCTAGAGGGTACAAGACACAAACATCATACCCAGCCTAGAGGGTACAAGACACAAACATCATACCCAGCCTAGAGGGTACAAGACACAAACATCATACCCAGCCTAGAGGGTACAAGACACAAACATCATACCCAGCCTAGAGGGTACAAGACACAAACATCATACCCAGCCTAGAGGGTACAAGACACAAACATCATACCCAGCCTAGAGGGTACAAGACACAAACATCATACCCAGCCTAGAGGGTACAAGACACAAACATCATACCCAGCCTAGAGGGTACAAGACACAAACATCATACCCAGTCTAGAGGGTACAAGACACAAACATCATACCCAGCCTAGAAGGTACAAGACACAAACATCATACCCAGCCTAGAGGGTACAAGACACAAACATCATACCCAGCCTAGAGGGTACAAGACACAAACATCATACCCAGCCTAGAGGGTACAAGACACAAACATCATACCCAGCCTAGAGGGTACAAGACACAAACATCATACCCAGCCTAGAGGGTACAAGACACAAACATCATACCCAGCCTAGAGGGTACAAGACACAAACATCATCCCCAGCCTAGAGGGTACAAGACACAAACATCATACCCAGCCTAGAGGGTACAAGACACAAACATCATACCCAGCCTAGAGGGTACAAGACACAAACATCATACCCAGCCTAGAGGGTACAAGACACAAACATCATACCCAGCCTAGATGGTACAAGACACAAACATCATACCCAGCCTAGAGGGTACAAGACACAAACATCATACCCAGCCTAGAGGGTACAAGACACAAACATCATACCCAGCCTAGAGGGTACAAGACACAAAAATCATCCCCAGCATCAGCCTAGAGGGTACAAGACACAAACATCATACCCAGCCTAGAGGGTACAAGACACAAACATCATCCCCAGCCTAGAGGGTACAAGACACGAACATCATATCCAGCCTAGAGGGTACAAGACACAAACATCATACCCAGTCTAGAGGGTACAAGACACAAACATCATACCCAGCCTAGAGGGTACAAGACACAAACATCATACCCAGCCTAGAGGGTACAAGACACAAACATCATACCCAGCATCAGCCTAGAGTGTACAAGACACAAACATCATACCCAGCCTAGAGGGTACAAGACACAAACATCATACCCAGCCTAGAGGGTACAAGACACAAACATCATACCCAGCCTAGAGAGTACAAGACACAAACATCATACCCAGCCTAGAGGGTACATGACACAAACATCATACCCAGCCTGGAGGGTACAAGATACAAACATCATACCCAGCCTAGAGGGTACAAGACACAAACATCATACCCAGCCTAGAGGGTACAAGACACAAACATCATACCCAGCCTAGAGGGTACAAGACACAAACATCATACCCAACCTAGAGGGTACAAGACACAAACATCATACCCAGCCTAGAGGGTACAAGACACAAACATCATACCCAGCCTAGAGGGTACAAGACACAAACATCATACCCAGCATCAGCCTAGAGTGTACAAGACACAAACATCATACCCAGCCTAGAGGGTACAAGACACAAACATCATACCCAGTCTAGAGGGTACAAGACACAAACATCATACCCAGCCTGGAGGGTACAAGACACAAACATCATACCCAACCTAGAGGGTACAAGACACAAACATCATACCCAGCCTAGAGGGTACATGACACAAACATCATACCCAGCCTAGAGGGTACAAGACACAAACATCATACCCAGCATCATACCAAGCATCAGCCTATGATGAACACACGCACCTGCTTACATCTACATCTAATAGATCACTGGTTCCCAAACTTTTTCGAGTGGCGACCCCCTTTTATAAAAAGTAAGTGACCCGCGACCCCCATAGAATTAAAACGCCGAAATTAGTATGGAAATTTATAAGCACTAAAATAAGCTTTTTCTAGTAGACTTTCAATATGAACTACCCTTGATAACTGTTTTAATACCATGAGTAAAATTACATGTTATTTACTAAACATTCGCGGTTAAGTTTTTGTTAACGCCAACCTATTTCATTATCAACCTTCAATTTATTTCTTAATTTTGTTTTTAATCGGAGAATAGTGTTGAAAATCTATTCTCGAAAATTCAATCCATTTTACGTTTGGGTATGAATGGTGAATACTACACCAAAATTGTGTGTGCAGTTTTTCATCCTACGCGGAATCATTCTGCGAATCAAAGAATTCATCTTGTAATTCATCGGGAATGCTGGCAACATCAAGGGAAGAAGAGAATGGGTAATGCGTCAATGCGATTTTTCTTTTTTCAGCTCAGAGAAATAGCGCTGCAGTTCGTTTTCAAGAGATTCAAGATGCCCAGAAATCGCTTCTTTCAAAATGTTAACTATCTCACAATCAGATTCATCTACTACACTGCAAAGTTCTCAAACATGGCAATATTTCCAAGATGTATTTTCTTCGCCGATTTTGCAGCTTTGATAAAAATGCCACCAGATTATTATAGAAAGTGATAATATTCGTTCATTTTCCCTGAAGCTTCAGGTTAAGCTTATGTTGATGTTCGAATACATCTGCTAGGTATGATACTCTCTCCAACCACTCTATGTCTTTTTAAGTATACCAAAAGGTCTTGTTTCATTTGTACTTTGAAGAACAACTTGATTTCAGCTTTCAATTCAACAACACGATTTACATTTCCTTTTGACAGCCAGCATACTGTAGTGTAGAAAAGCAGAACCTCATGATCTTTATTAATGTCTTTGTACAGTTCTTTGAAAGTTCCAGATTTGATATAAGTTACGACAGTGGTTAGGGAGCTAAATCTTTTCTGTTTTCTGAAAGCCCGATTTTGACCCAAACATAGATGGCGCACCATCCGTACAAGCCCCCACAGCCGTTTTAACGCATTTTAATCATCCAGTTTCATAAAACGTATTTATTTTTAGCGCAATTTCCATACTGGACTATTGCGATTATTAACTCGTCATTTCTGGTGATGGATGGATGGATGTGTGTCCGCAGCTTTAAGTCGTATCTCCTCCTCAACGAAGCAATATCGAGGACTAGTTCCAAAGCAAATATGTTAAGCAAGTTCCGAGGATGATTGTAGGCCAAAAAAATTCCCGGAATTCCTTCCTGGATTTCCCGGAAAAGCTAAAAAACCTCAAAAAAATGCAGTTTTTTTTTCATATCTCGGCAACTAGGCCACTTAGCGACTTGAAACATTTACCAATCGATTCCTGCCATTATTTAGAACAATATTGCTGAAGAAAGTTTTCAAAAATATCTTTTCGTTCGGTAACAAAAAATTAAAAATTGTTATGGATAACATAAGGAAATTGCGCTTAAATTGTCACTAGACTTTTTATTAACTTGTTTTCCATGCTATCTTCAAAAAATAGCAACTCTTCTTTTCTATCATCTGAATGAATATAGACAAAGACCAACAACTGCGATCACGAACTCAAGTCTGTTGATTTATCAACTTGAAAAGCAAACAATGGTGAAAGCTTGATCTCAATAAAAATGTGTTGTTTAACATCTACGGACATGTCTGCTATAAGCCGCTGAATAGTATTATTAGGCAGAGATATTTGTTGCATCTTTACTGCACTGGAATTCCCAAGAATTAACTTCTTCAACATGAAGCGTTTGGTGAGATTTTATCCTATTGTGTTTTCTTTTGCTTGACATTTTCTATCGCGATTTCATATTATGCTTGCACTAATGCCGTGTTTCCTTGGTGAAAACTTCCTGTTCGATCAAGTCTCTGACGTTTACAACTAGTTTCATGCCGACGAAGGAACTCTATATATTTTTTGGTGTGTTCCGAATAACTCGTCTCAAATGACGTTTTAGTTTTGAAGATTTTATAAGCTCGTGACTGAGAACAACTTTGTACAGTACGCATGGCTTCTACTCTAGTCCCTTTCCAGTGATGTTACTAAAGCCGAATTTCAGATATTCTTCTAAATATTTATTTTGTTTCTCATTTCTAAGGTTTAGTATACCAGTTGGCGACCCCCAGAGGGCCCTTCGCGACCCCCAGTTTGGGAACCCGTGTAATATATCGTTGACAAAAAATAACATTGCGTTTTTCTGAAGAATTATTTTTTACCGATGAATATTTGTATGATAACAGTTTCACTTTGTAAATATTTATTTTTATTCCTTCCATTAGTTGATTAAAACTAAACTTTTAAAAAACTGCAAGTCAGTTTTACTTTATCGTTATCTTCACTCAATACCATTGATTATGCAAATTCAAGTAAACAAATATGTTGGTCAATTTTTATTTGAATGTTAAATTTAACAATGATTTTAAAAAATTGTATTAGTTCAGAATGTCTCTATATTTTGGAGACATTTGACATATTTATAGGTTGTCTCCCTGCAATTTTTTTATTTTAACAAGGGACGCAACTCCCACCAAATGATATTTAAAGTTGATTGCACCGTGTAAGATTCTATTAAATAGCTCACAGCATCAGTCAGCGTTACGTTTGCTGCTTGCTAACTGGTGATTTATATCTTACTAAGAAAAAAAATGTTTAAAAACGCAACTAAAACACTTACCACCTAGGTTCAGCCCCCACCCACATGAGAACCATGAGTGCGACACGCCTATGGAGCTCCCAGTACTCGATGCCAATGGCGATCATCAACCCTCCAATAAACAGCATGTTTACATCCTGCATGGGGAGAATTTAAAAAAACACGTTTGATGATTCGAAGTTAATTCCGGGAGTTTTCATTTCTAATTTCATTTTTTTGGTTAAATGTATAATTTTAACCTTTAAAAACAACAAAAGCTTGAATCTTTAATAAAAAATTTTTATTCATTATGCAATGTTTGTTTGTTGATGTTTTTGTTTGTTTATTTTTTTTTTTTTTCGTTTTTGTTTGTCAGATTTGGCAAATTAAATCTTGTAACTTAAATTCAACCCACTTCTAGTGCAGCGATTTCATTGACTTTCCAGATACATTCTTCTCCGGTGACAATGCAAGAATATATATTTTTTAATCTAATTAGACATTAAAGTAAATAAAGTTCCCTTTCGAATATGACGGTCCAAATCGCAAGTGAAGTTGAGTTCACCCGCTTTTGTGACTTTGGCGAATAAAAGGATAGTGTGGTCAGCATTACACCCAGCTGCTTTTACTTCCTCTAACGTGATTCAGGTTCCCATCAAAGCTGTGTGAACTCAGGGATTTTCTACGGATTGGAACCCGGATTCGAACTCGAGACTTTCGGGTTATTAGTCGAACGCTCCTCCTTTCGACCTCGCCATTCCATAAATGACACATTTATTTAGTATTTAAAATTTAATTTAAAAATTAATACATTCAGTAAGAAAGGGCAAGATACATAAAATTCTAGCAATCAATCTATCACCTCACCATCGTCGTTGAACTGTTTTATCACGGCTGAATTTTTTTTTTAATTTGGCACATACACATTAACAATTACAGAGAGACCAAATAATTCAGAAAAACACACATAGTAAAAATGTAAACTAAAACCATGAATGGAGATAATTTTAACCCACTTACGTTCATATACTGGGCTGCTACGTCACTGGATGAGATGATTTCGAAAACCGGAAACAGAAAAACTGGGATCAAGGCCGTCACGCCCACTGGGAGGGACTCCGTGATCCAGTACACCGCCATTAGGATGACCACATAGGCACATTTTGCTTCCTGTGGTGACCAAAGACAAAGATGGCACTTCAGTAATGGACGTGTGGTTAGAGGTAGATACATTACTAGCTACTACAAAAAATTTGATTTTTTAACATTGGGACTTATGAATACTGAGAAGCATTTTTTTTTTTTTGCAGTATAATATGAGTTAACTCCAGGGTCTCTTTCAGGCATTCCTTCGAGGGGTATTAACCCCCCCCCCCCCCCCCCCCGCCCCGAATAAAATAGAGAAAAAATATTATATATATATATATATATATATATATATATATATAAAATCAAATGACCGATGTCCTACCCTAGCCACCGGAAATTTTAGTACGCCCTCTATCCCCCCCTCCTCCGAGAAAGCTTCAAATACCCCCGAATAAAGACTGGTCATCTCGTTTTAATTCCTTCACACACCCTTGTCCAAGATTAGTTTTTAGGACAACATGGTTAGCAGAGTAGATTTTAACTATACAGGCCCTATATACATATATATATATATATATATATATATATATATATATATATATATATATATATATATATATATATAGGCCCTATATATATCTTTTAAAAAATGGGGAATAAAAGGGATTATAAAACATACTGATTTTATTTATTATTGCAGACATAGATTATACTGAACATATAACTTTCTCAATTGTCTTACCGTTATTAACAAAAGTTTGAGGAAGGTCTATGTACGCAGCTATTGTAGCTGGTTAAATTACCCCCACCCCTCCCCAAACAAACAAAAACACAATAAGTGATATGAGGTTTATGTTAACACGATATACGACTTGTCAAAACCTGGTAGCCAGCGATATAAACCAAGACACGATTTACAACGTACGTTTTATAATGTTTATCTGTACCGAAAAAAAAATGGTGTTAACAGGAGCTTTAGGGTAGGGGCTCAGGCCGTAAAGAGTTATGTAATTGACACTTGTAAAACATAAACACTAGCCTAACTCAAGGCTACAATACTGTCTTTGTTTTGTTTGTTTTAGGGGGGGGGGGGGGTTGTCTTTTGTTCCTCTTTCGGTTCCTTTGTTTTCTTTACAAAGGTGGTGGGGAAGAAAGGGTTGATTTTCAGTGACGACATGTAATGATAAAGAGCTAGACTGCTAACCCGAAAGTCTCAAGTTCGAATCCCGGTTCAAACCAGCAGAATGTCCACCCATTTCTGATAGATACCTAACTCACGTTAGGGAAACAAAGACGGCTGGGCTAAGGGCTGATCACAATAACCCTTTGTTTGTCGCGATCATTGAAACAGATAAACTCTACTTCCTCTGCCCCGTGTATCTTGGGCACAAAACGGGATAAGATGATGATGTAATGATAGTAAAGGATATAATCTCTATACAATACTTGACTTTATGGGTGACCACTATTTTGATGAGAAATTAGACTCATTTTAAAACGTGTTTAATTAGCAGGTTAAACTTACTTAGATACAGGTATAACAAGTTTACGTTCAAAACACACAAGAACAAAATCAGTATTTAAAAAAAAAACATCACACACTTACCGATGAGCCTAAGATCAGGATGATTGGTAGAAGTAGAAGAGGGGTCAAAAGCAGGATCAACACCGTACGCCACGCCCACAGATGACGAAAGAAGCTCGAGCTCATTTTTCATCCGGGTCACACTGCAGGGAAGCCTCGCTTTGGAGGTCATAAATTATCAGCTGGGTGACCCTACAAAGTCAGGTAATTATTTTGAGAAATTGTGAATATAGTTAATGAGTACGTGGTCTTTGATGACATATTCTAACAAAGAAAAAGTGTGTATTATATGCTTTAGAAGTTCAGTGTAAGTTACAAGTGGTAAAAGAAATATTCCCAAGCAGTGTTTCTTCCAGACTTTTTTCTCCGAGGGGGGGGGGGGGGCGGAACAACATTTTCCGGGGGGGGGGGGGGGGGCGAGGCTGGTAAAAGTATATGTTTTCTATATTAATTCCATTTCGTCGGGGGGGGGGGGGGTGTTGTTGACTTACTTCGTGTGGTCTCTGCCACCCCCCCCCCCTGGAAGAAACTCTGTTCCCAAATACTGGGTATTCTGTATTTTAGCACCGATAAGAAGTGCTTTGGTGTGTAAAAAAAAAATTAATTGAGTTCGTGATGGGCTGACAGTTTAAAAAATGTAACTGTTATACTGATGAATGCATTATTTCCAGGTGGTGGGTGACGTCACTAGAAGGTGACAGATCGCTACAGCCCGGATTAACAATTTTACCGCCCCTATACTTACTTCATTACCAAGTCGGAGGACTAAGACGGCTACTAACATTATGTACATGTATAATATATATATATATATATATATATATATATATATATATATATATATATATATATATATATAATACATCAGGTTCGGATCCTGGTTTAGGACTCAGCGAGTCCACTCAGCTCTATTGGGTACCTGACTCACAGTGAGGAAAGTAAAGGCGGTTGGCACATAATCGAACACACTATCCCTGCATATACCGAGATCAAGGAAACAGGTGGACTCTACTTTACCTGCGTTATCGACCGATAGTTGGCATAGAATCGAACACACTATCCCCCTGCATATACCGAGGTCGCGGAAACAGGTGCACTCTACTTCACCTACCCCGTTGCGCGTTAGTTACCTAAATGGTAACTTATTTTTACGCTTTTCATATATCCAGAGGGGAAAATTGTCTACCGTGAGGAATAACTACATCCTTCCTCCCCGCCTGGAATGCTTATGCCGCTAAATATCGGAAAAAAGTCTGGAAGAAACACTGGGGGGGGGGGACATATGTATTCGGGCGCCAAAATGGGTTCGAAAAATAAATTGAAAGGTTGAGGGGGATGCAAATCGAAAGTTTGAGGGGGGGGGGGTGCAAAATCGAAATCTTGAGGGGGGGGGTGTGCAAATCGAAAGTTTGAGGGGGGGGGTGTGCAAATCGAAAAGTTTGTCCCCGGGCGCCGGGAAGGGTCGCTACGCCTCTGTTGTGTATCACTGTATTGCTGATGTTAGAGTAAATGTAAGGGTTGCAAAACCAGACATATTAAACTTCCACTAAACCGTGTCTAGGAAATGGGTGTCCATATGGTGAATGGAACAGATGAAGTAGAGTTCATCCGTTTCTCTGACCTTGGTGAGCGAATCAGTACCAATAAAACTAAAATTTGGCAAGAGGTGCTAAAATAAAAACCCATTAATGACTGTTATCAAAACCAGGTTCTCTCGCAGAGTAAAGAGCTAGTCGTTGTACACAAGACCCAGTGGCGTAGCGAGGTCGGGTGTCACCCGGTGCGGCACTTAATGGTGTCACCCTCCCAGAGGCGTAGCAACCCTTCCTGTGCCCGGGGGAACAAACTTTCAATTTGGCGCGCTCTCTGGATCAACCTTTCAATTTTCGATTTGCACACCCCCCCCCCTCCCCCTCAAACTTTCGATTTGCAGCCCCCCCCCCCCCCCCCCCCCCAAACTTAATCACTTAATTAAGTGGAATTATTATCTATCTATATATTTTGCTATTTTTTGCCTTGGTGTCACCCCCCTAAATGGTGTCACCCGGTGCGATCCGCAACCCCCCCCCCTCGCCCCCCCTCGCTACGCCACTGACAAGACCAATACAAAGTGTTACCATGCCAGGAAAAAATTAACATCGATACTGCTCTGTGAGGATTAGGCTGCTGAAAAAAAAACCTGCAAGAAATTCTAATCAAGAAAATGTATTTCTTGTTTTAAAAACACGCTCTTTACACTGTGCTAAAAACACGCTTTTCTCCATGTGCTAAAAAACACGCTCTTCCCATTGCGTTACAAAACACGTTTTTCTCAATGTGCTACACACGAGTCTCCTACTTGTGTTAGAAAACACGTTTTTCTGAATGTGCTACACGCGAGTCTACCAACAGACCAAAAAGTACACACATAAAACCAAAACAAAAGGGAAACCACTCATCACACAAATGGTTACATCTGGCGAACACATCAAGATCCGATACAGCTTGCACTAGGCAAAATTACCATATAATGGGAATGGGAAAAATGTCGTCTCGGTCAAGGTTTAAAAAAAAACGTCTCCTGTTTCAAATTCGTAATTAATACACCAGGCAGATGTTACGCTAAGCACACAAAAACTTTAAAATATATAATCAAAAGAATGTATCTAATAGTATTGTCTCTTTTTAAACACAATATTCAGTGAAAGTATAACATCGATATAATTGTATGGATATAACACAGAAACAAAAATATTTTTAACTTACTACTGATCCCACATTGAGTCAGCAATCCGTTTTTTTTTTTTGTTAAGAAGATTAGTCCCGTATCCTTACTCCATGGGATAATATGTGGATTAATGCCCGCCGCACTGCCTGGAGTTACTGCACTTGTTATTAATAGTGCTAAAGGGGCGGGGTCTAAAAAAATGTACTGCAATGTTTCTGTCAAGCTGATCTGGTGCAGGGTTTGAAGGCTAGCTATAAGCTTGCAGTTTGTTTTTTTTTATATTACCTGCGTGTTTTGTCGCGAGATTAGCGAGTAGGGGAGGGGGGTGGGCTGTATGCTAATTGAGTTGTATTATGCAAATTATTGGGGTTTTTAGTTAATAAGCATGTTGTTACTGATAACCGTAAGGCAGTGGTTGTGGGTTTGATCGTACCCATGGGGTTCGGTGAATCAGTCTCAGGGGGTTCGGGGAGTCAGTCTCAGGGGGTTCGGGGAGTCAGTCTCAGGGGTTTCGGGGAGTCAGTCTCAGGGGGTTCGGGGAGTCAGTCTCAGGGGGTTCGGGGAGTCAGTCTCAGGGGTTTCGGTGAATTAGTCTCAGGGGTTCGGTGAATCAGTCTTAGGGGTTCGGTGAGTCATTCTTAGGGGTTCGGTGAATTAGTCGCAGGGGTTCGG